>NC_134358.1:204445122-204745122 GCF_048569485.1 Anomaloglossus baeobatrachus
GTTTTCCCACCTACAGAGAATGGAGAGGTCTGTAATTTTTTTTCTGGAACCACTCCTATGACATGGCTGTGTGTTTCAGGTCATTGTCATGCTGGAAGACCCAGCCACAATCCATCTTCAATGCTCTTACTGAGGGAAGGATGTTGTTGGCAAAAATCTTGCTATACATGACCCCATCAATCCTCTCTTCAATACGGTGCAGTCGTTTTGTCCCTTTTGCAGAAAATCACTGCCAAAGTATGATGTTTCCACCCATATGCTTCACAGTTGTGATGGTGTTCTTGGGGTTGTACTCTTCTTTCTTCCTTCAAACACAGCGAACGGAGTTGATATAAAAAAGTTCTATTTTGTTCTTATCTGACCAGATAACCTTCTCCCATGCCTCCTTTGGATCATCCAGATGGTCATTGTTAAATTTTAAACTGGCCTGGACATGTGGTGGCGTGCACAGGGAGACCTTCAGTGCCCAGCAGGATTGTAATACATGACTGTGTACTGTGTTCCTAACAGTAATCTTTGAGACTGTGGTCCCAGCTCTCTTCAGGTCATTGACCAGGTCCTCCTGTGTAGTTCTGGGCTGATTCCTGACGTTTCTCCGAATCATCTTTACACCATGAGGATAGACCTTGCATGGAGCCCCAGAATTAATTAGATTGACAGTCAGCTTGTGTTTCTTCCATTTTCTAATAATTGCGCCAACAGTTGTTGCCTTCTCAACAAGCTGCTTGCCAATTGTCCTGTAGCCAATTCCAACCTTGTGCAGGTCTACAATTTGTCCCTGGTATCCTTAGACAGCTCCTTGGTCTTGGCCATGGTGGAGAGGTTGGAGTGATTGATTGAGTGTGTGGACAGTTGTCTTTTATTCAGGTAACAAGTTCAAACAGGTTCAATTAATACAGGTAATGAGTGCAGACTAAGCGGGCTTCTTAAAGAAAAAATAACAGGTAAGTGATAGTCAGAATTCTTGCTTGTTCGTAGGTGACCAAATACTTATTTTACTTATTTTATTTTACTGATTCCTGGCATTGCCATTTGCAAATATTTTACTTAATTTTAATTCTAATCACAGTTTTAATAATCAATAAACAGTTTTTAAATTTTAAAAGGTCTATGACTCCTTCCTTCACAACCCGCACTTCCTAACCATTCTCATTCCCTACACCACCCCTACCCCCCTCCCTTCACACAACCCCCCCTCCCCACACACTTTTCTACGCCACCTGTTCAGCGCGGTAGTTGTACTTTAACTTATCTAGTCAGTAATTATCACTTTTAGACAGGACACACATGGTACCTGTCCACTATCTGCAGCTTCCATTACTGCATACTTCATCCTTGGCCACAAGGTAACATCAATCTATCAGTCTCCACCAGTGAGCGTCAGTGTCTTCTTAGTGTTATTCAAATACTTATTTTCCCCACTTTACTTAATACAGTTGAAACCAAAAGTTTACATACACTATCTACAAAAACTCACCTCACTATCTGACATGAAATCAGAATAAACATTTTCTGTTTTAAGTCAATTAGGAACCAAAATTAATTACCGTATATTTGCCAAATGCCAGAATAATGAGAGAGAGAAAATGTTTTAAGGCATTTTTGTTACTTTGTGCAAAGTCAAAAGTTTACATACATTTCATTAGTATTTGACTCCATTACCCTTAAACTGTATGAAACGTTTTGGATATCCTTCCACAAGCTTCTCACAATAGTTGGAAGGAATTTGGGTCAATTCCTCCTGAGAGAACTGGTGTAACTGAGCCATGTTTGTAGGTCGCCTTGCTCGCAGCTGCCTGTTCAGCTTTGCCCATAAATTTTCAATAGGATTGAGATCAGGGCTTTGTGATGGCCACTCCAAAACATTGACTTTGTTATCCTTAAGCCACTTTGTAACCAGTTTTGCACTATGCTTCGGGTCAATGTCCATTTGGAACATCCTTTTTCACCCAAGGTTTAAGTTCCTGGCTGATGTCTTGAAATGTTGCTTCAATATTGACACATATTCTTCTTTCCTCCTGATGCCATCTTAGTTTTGTCAGACCACAACATGTCTTCAAAAACTAAGGTTCCTGTGTGCATTTGCAAATATTAATCTGACTTTGTTTTTGTTTCTTTTGGAGTAGTGGCTTCTTCCTTGCAGTGGTCTTTCAGCCCATGTTGACACAGTACTCGTTTTACTGTGGATAATGACATAATCTTACCAGCTTGGCACTCAAGTATCCCCAATACTCGGACAAATATTGAGTGTGCTGAGCACTCCGATGCTGGATCGAGTAACGAGCAGTGCCAAGCATGCTCACTCATCACTAATCAGTATAAGTAATCCAAAACCAGGTGTAATAAGTAAAAACTTTTGAACTGGTGCTCGTGTTTCTATTATACTTGTCCTCTGATTGACCCACTCCTGATTTTGGCTTACAAATATTGATGTAACATACTGACCAAATATTGAACTTGTGAATGTGGTCTAATAGGATCTATCAGGTTTCTTTTAGGTTGTCCTTCATTTTAATGAAAAACTAATAATGCAGCATGCTGTGATTTTTCTTCTTCTAAAAATAACAAAACTAAGACAGATCCTCCTAACGGGACCTCCAACAATATACAGGTGTGCAGAAAGCCTTAGAAAATACTCAAATTATTATCAAATTCTGGAGTATTGTTTGTAGAACTTTGCTCAATGATATCCATCTCTTTTTTTTCTTTGTGGAATTGCACGAAAAAGAAACAAATGGGTGTAACCTGTTCCTATAAAATCTGAAGTGGACAATTCCAATATTTGAAGGAAGGTTGAATTAGATGGACCTAGGTCTTTTTTCAACCTATGTAACTATGTAAGGGTGCGTGCCTACGATCAGTGTTTTCAGTGTGTTGGACGCAGCATGCGTCAGCTGCGTCCAAAATGCTGTGTTGTATAGTACAAGCATAGTGGACGGGATTTCTAGAAATCCTGTGCCCATTGTGCTTGTTTTTCCGCAGCAAATGCTGATCTGCGGTGCGTCTTTCCAGGCCGCAGCATGTCTATTGTTTGCTGCGGATTCGCATGCATCTTCCGTAGGGAGAACACAAGCGAGAGACCACAGCGCACTGAACCTTGATCGTGGATACAAGCAACTGCGATCTTTTGCGGAGGAGACCCGCGGCCTCGAAGGTCAGGACCCGCTGCGTCCAGGACGCAGTGAGTACTAATCACGGGCACATACCATATGTGTTTAGGGGCATCTCCCAACTATAAACATAGCAAAAATGCAATGGTGCTTACCAGCCAAGTTAATAGAAACAAATTCACAGATAAGATGCAGCAGTTCCCCTTAATAAAGGAGGTGCAAAATACTTGTGAAACAACCAGTCTCAACCTACCAGTCCATGGAGTGGGTGATTGCCTAGTTTTGGAATTACACATAGCTGAAGCTTGCAAATAGGGCACAGTGCCTAGCCAACGGCCCATTACACGCCCCTAGTATTTGATTATATAATAGACACTGCACTCTCTTGTTGAAAAAATGAAGACAAGAAGTTTTTTTCTTTGCAAAAAAGTGATTATTTATTTGATGGCGACAAATGATGGTGGACGTTTCGGCCCAACGGCCTTTATCATGTATAGTCGCTGTGAAGTGAGAAATAAAGAAATCAATATTTACATATATTACATAATATACAACTATATACAATAGATACCATGTCTGAGCGTATCATAAAGTATGCATGGCTCACAGTATATCACGGTTACAATCAGAATATAAGGGTAATACATTCTCGCATAATATTGATTTCTTTATTTCTCACTTCACAGCGACTATACATGATAAAGGCCGTTGGGCCGAAACATCCACCATCTTTTGTCGCCATCAAATAAATAATCACTTTTTTGCAAAGAAAAAAACTTCTTGTCTTCATTTTTTCAACAAGAGAGTGCAGTGTCTATTATATAATACGTTCTGGGACTATTGACCGCACACTAGCACCTCTAATGAAACCATACTCTAGCTGAGTGCACACCAATACCCTATAACCCTAGTATTTGATTAGTTAGGCTGCCAGACACCCTCTCAGTGCACTACAGAGATGCAGGTCCCTAGTTTATAAGGTCACCATTGATGGCCCTGGCTGCACCCCGTAAAAAATATCTAAAATGTGCAGAAATATAATATGAGGTATTGGTTTATATTTTGGTGAAGATATGCAACTTGCAACCCAATGTCAAGGGACACCATGTCTTGCAAGTCCTTACAGTACACTAAAAATGCATAGCCAAAGAAATAAAAGGAAGTTTTTTTAAACCACCTAATAAAATAGTAGGAGCATGTATCAGGCTGTTGGCTAGGCACTGTGCTTCATATGTGTGACTTGCGCCCTATTGCAAGCTTCATCTATGTGCAATTCTAATATTGCGCAATCAGTCCCACCATGAACTGTTTGGTCGAGAATGGTTATGTCATCTGTATTTTGCACCTGTGTTATCTACTTTATTAATGTGGACTGCAGCACCCTGTCTGTGCATTTGTTTCTATGACCTTGGCTGGAAAACATCATTGCCTTTTTGTCAGGTTTAAAATTGACTTATCTGGGAATTTTATTTATTTATTTTTTTTTAAAAAAACCTTCCTTTTATTTCTTTGGTTAAGCTTTTCATTTGACTGTAGTGTAGTGAATAGCGATAGAGAAGATAGAGATGGTGACCCCAGACCAAACCTACCGCTGGTCTCTGTTATCCCTCAATACCCTAGATAGGTTCGTCACCTATGTGCCGATCTGGATACCTGACCCTAGGTATCCCTAGTGCTGGACCCTAAATAGGGAACAGGTGGGATGAGCTCTTTGTCAACTCCACTAAACACTAAAGAAGACACAAGGAGGATACACAGGGGAAAAAGCATGAACTACTTATCCACAGATGACTCAGATAGAAGTTCAGCAAAGTTTCAGCAACGATGCCAACAAGCCACCTGCCTGCAACTAGAGCTTGAATGAACTTAATAATATCCCTAGCAGACATCCAGGGAAAATGGGAGCATTTAAGCACAAGTGGAATACTGATAATCAGCAGCTGGATGAAAAGAGAGCTTGCTGGGTCCTAGAGGGGAAGAAATGAAAACCAAGCAGGAAAGCTACTAGTACAATGAATACTAACAGCAGGAACAATAGAAAGTCAGGAAGCATTTTGCGCAGCCAAATGCTGTGACCTTCTATTGCCAGATTAGAAAGGGTGACTGGCACCCTTGACACACCCATGACAGTACCCTCCCTTCTACGAGTGATCTCCGGACACTCAGGACCAAGCTTATTTGAATGGGCAGCTTGAAATGAATGAACCAATCTTGGGACATTCACATCAGATGCTAGGACCCACATCTTCCCCTCTGGTCCATTACCCCTTCAGTGCACTAAGTATTGAAGGGAACGACATAGAAAATGAGAGTCAACAATTTTAGCTACTTGAAACTCCAAATTACTATCAACCATGATTGGGGCCGGCGGCAAAGGGGATGGCTCCAAAGGTTCCACATACTTTTTAATCAGTGCCCTGTTGAACACATTGTGGATCTTAAGAGCCTGATGTAACTTTAGATGAAATGCTACTGGGCTAATGAAGGCAGTTATTTTATAGGGACCAATAAATCTAGGCCCCAGCTTCCAGGAAGGAATCTTCAACTTTGTCTTACTGGTAGTCAACCACATATAGTCATTCACACATAGGTCCGGACCTGGAAAGCGGTTTTTATCAGCTATATGTTTGTATCTGTCTCCCATGAACTTTAATTATGCTGAACCCCTTGTCATATAGAAGAGAGCAATGAGGCAAAACACTTTTCCTCAGGAACTCCCGAAGCACCCATATCACTAAAGGTACCAAATTGCGGATGAAAACCGTATGCACCAAAGAAGGGTGAGTTGCCAGTAAACTCCTGGTGATTATTTAAAGCAAATTTGGCCTATAGTAAATATGATGCCCAATCCTCCTGGTTCTCGGAGATAAAGCACCTAAAGTAAGTTTTCAAATTTTGATTTATGCACTCGGTCTGAGGATGGAAAGCAGAAGAGAGAGACAACTTCACCCTCAGTCGAAGAAAAAAGGCTTTCCAAAATTTGGAAACAAACTTGGTTCCTCGAACTGAGACCATATCGAAAGGAATCCCGTGAAGCTTCACAATCTCATTGATGAACACCTGAGCCAGAGTCTTGGCATTCGGAAGTGCCAGCATCACGATGAAATGCGTCATCTTACTGAACCTATTCACAACCACCAAAACCACAGTCTTTCCCAAAGACGAAGGCAGGTCAGTAATGAAATCCTTTGATAAATGCATCTATGGTATATTCGGCATAGCCAATGGCAGGAGAGATACCGATGGATGAGAATACATTACCTTGAAACGTGCACAAATACTGCATGGAGGAACATAGGTAACCACATCCTGATGCAACCTCAGCCACCAAAAATGATGAGAAAAGAGGTCTGAGGTTCCTTTATTACCTGGATGACCCACAAGTACAGGAGTGTTATGTTCCCCAATTAGTTTAAAGCACAAATTGGGTGGCACAAACAACCTCCCTGAAGGCAAGAGGTTGGGGCTTGCCTCTGAGCCTCCAACACCTCCCCCTTCATGTCTGGGCACAAGGCCAAGATGACCACCCCTTCTGCAAAATGGGTACCGGGTTCACATGATGACAACCAGCAGTGAAGCTCTGGGATAATACACCTGCCTTGGCCTTGGTGTTTTTAATCCCTGGATGGTAAATGACAGTAAAATTAAACCTGGTAAAAAACAAAGAACATATAGCTTGCCTGGGATTGAGACATTTAGCAGACTGATGATATGACAGGTTTTTATGGCATGTTATTACCATAATGGGATTAACTGCCCCTTCCAGCCATTCCTCGAAAGCTCACTTATTGTAAAGCGTTTTCTATTGCCAACATCATAGTTTCTCATGACCTAGGACAATATCTTGGAAAAGAAAGCACAAGGACGCCATTTACCAGGGGATGGACCCTGTGATAACACAGCCCCAACACCCACCTCAGATGCATCAACCTCCACAATAAAATGCTGCTAAACATCAGGTTGACCGAGTATAGGTGCAGTGGAAAAACATTTCTTTAATGAGAAAAAAGGCTGCTGGGCGGAGTCCACTCATTTAGAGAAATCCGACCCGTTCTTTGTCATGTAAGTTAGAGGTTTTACAATTACCTAATAGCTTTCAATAAATTTCCAATAAAAATTGATAAGCCCCAGAAAGCAGATACAGAAACCGACCACAGAGCACAGACTCAAGGATTTCAATCCAGATGAGTAACACTGCACTAAAGTTTGAAGGTAGTTGGTTTGAGTTCTGCGGAGAGGAGAGGAATAAAAAAATCACATTTCAATTGTTTTATAGTATTTTTATAGTAACAAAAAAAAATCGGACTTTTTTCACTTCTAGAATACAGGGATATAGAGATATGCTGCTGTGTTCTTTTGTATCTGTATGCAGCTGAATAATCTGCTTCTGGGTTCCCTTCCTGCACTACATGTAAAAATGACCAAATCCTGCTAAATCTTTCAGTGTGTGCATTGGCTCAGTGGTAGAGCTGCTTCCTACCAACAAGAAATTCATGAAGAAGAATTGGAAATTTAATTCATGCACTGCAGAGATGCTGGCCCCTCCACCCAAGGAAGAGGAGCTACGGAGCAGCGAGGAGAGGTGAGAAGAAGTCAGCATAAAATCTCTTACTGCCTGGATAGTGGGACTCAAATTGGGACAGTCCTGCTAGGACAATTGGAGGCTATGCAAATGTAAATACTCACTACCTACCCACAGGGCCAAACATTAAATGGGCATATATCCAGACTGCTTGACCTGGAAATGTTGGCGTTTAGACTTGTGGACACTGAGTCCTTCCGCAACCTTATGGCAGTGGCCATCCCTTATTACTTAGTCATCATCCGCCACTATTTTTCCTGGTATGCCATCGCCATCTTACACCAGCACGTGTCCCATAACCTCAACCATGCCCTAATCAATGCAGTTGCTAGGAAGGTCCACTTAACGACAGACAAGTGGACAGGTGCCTATGGCCAGGGATGCTATGATTCCCTGGCGGCTCACTGGGTGAACCATGTGGAGTCTGGGACCGAGTTGTACCCTGGCAGGGTATGTGTACTACGGACGCCAAGGATTGAGGGCCCTAGTTTCATCAGGGTGTCCTCCACCTTCTACACAATTTCTTTTCCCCCCTTCTCCTTAGCCTCCATCTCCGAATTGTCATTTCGCAGAACATAATCCATATCAGTCTCAAGCTGGAAGCACTGCAACACTGCCTCGGTGAAGCGGCAACAGGGTCTGCTGACACTAATTTGTTTACGTGGAAAGCTATAACTGACCAATCAGATCTGTGGCTCACACTGCTGAACCTACAATCAGGCATGGTCATGTCTGATAATGGCAATAACCTGGTGTCAGCTCTGAAGCTTGGCAAGCTCGGCCATGTACCATGACTCTCCCATGTGCTAAATTAGTGGCTCAGCAGTGGCAGTGGCACATCAGCTACAGCTTCCGCCGGTCTGACATTGCTGAAGCAGTGTTTGCAAGTGCCACCTCAGCGACTGGTGTGCGACATGACCACGTGCTGGACCTCCACATTACACATGTTAGCAGGACTTCACACATGTTGGTGGTGAGTACGTTGGCGACCTGAGAGGAAGGAGACATGTGGCAGTGCAGGGATGCTGGCGTTACAATATCAACAGGTTCATGATGTGGCCCTTGCTCCACTTTTTTATAGGGTCATCAGGCTGCCCTTGCTCCAAATTTTAAGAAGCTAAACCGATAACGGATGGCTCTTAAGGCCGCTTTACACGCAATGACATCGCTAATGAGATGTCGTTGGGGTCACGGAATTCGTGACGAACATCCGACCTCGTTAGCGTCGTCATTGCATGTGAAATGTACGAACGACTGCCAACGATCAAAAATACTCACCTTATCGTTGATCGTTGACACGTCATTCTAATCTCAAATATTGTTGATGGTGCTGGATGCAGATTGTTAGTCGTTCCTGAGGCACCACACATCGCTACGCGTGACACCCCAGGAATGAGGAACAACACCTTACCTGCGTCCTCCGGCAACGAGATGGGCATCACTATATTTCGTCTGCTCTCCGCCCCTCCGCTTCTATTGGACGGCTGCCGTGTGACGTCGCTGTAATGCCGAACAAACCGCCCCCTTAGAAAGGAGGCGATTTGCCAGCCACAGCGACGTTACTTGGCAGGTAAGTCCGTGTGACGGGGACTAACGATGTTGTGCGCCACGGGCAGCGATTTGCCCGTGATGCACAACCGACAGGGGCGGGTGCTTTCACCAGTGACATCACTAGCGATGTCACTGCGTGTAAAGCAGCCTTTACTCCACAGCTTTAGAGTGTCATTATGCAACCTTCACTCTTAATTTTCCAAGTGTGTATATGATGCCCTCCTTCATAATTTTTTCAAACAATATATTAGGCCTGCCTCTACAATTCTTTTACATATCTCCCAGGGGTAAATGTTTTTCAGCCCTTGCACTTAGTGCATAGGCTTTATGAGTCTAGGAGTCCCATTACCTACAAATTTTAACAGAATGTGTAAGGGGCACTTCTTTATGTCTAATTCAGAGTGTATCGGAGTCCCTTTTCCTTTTGAATTTTTGCTAGTTCTTACCTTGTATGCATAGGTTTTTTGAGTTTCAGAGTGCCTCCTTCTTAAAATAACAGGATGTGTCTGACCATGTCACACACACCACATGCCCAGATGAGGTCATAAAGTAATAAAATTAAATTTACTGGTGACTACCTGGGGGTGTAGTTTTATTTCCCCCTCTACTATGTCATCTACTGTGGTCAGAGGCAAGGGGCAATATGCTGAGAGATAGCATGGCTATTAAAGTATTAAAGGGTGGAAGAGACGTTTTTTGTTTTCCCCTCTTTTTAATTTTACCTTATATACAAGTCATTATACAGGAAAGAATGTTTCCTAATATTTTTTCCTGTAAAATGCATTTTATTTTCAGTTTTGTATGTTTTAGAGTGGAGTTAGGTTAATACTAAACTATCCCTTCTCCAGAAATTAGCCCTAAACTAAATGGAGCTAAGAGCTGTATTAATAAGGAAAATAAGAGTATAAATGTATGCCTAATAAGGGACTTTGGATTTTACGTAGGAGCAGCAAGGATTGAAAAGGCTACAATTGCTACCTAGATGCCTCTAATACAGTATCCCTTATGCAGCAGCTATCCCCAAACTAAATGCAACTAAGGAGTGCTTCTACAGAAGGGATAGTTGACTGAATTTATTGTAGAACAAGCTGCTGGAGAAGGGATAGTATATTACAGCCATTTAGGCAGGGATTATAGCCTCATTGTTTCCGGTGTAGAGTGAGATAAGCATCTAGTCGTTGGGTCTTACATAAACCCAATGACGCGTTCAACACTCCAGACCTGGCAGGCACATTGGGTCATCTGAATCTCTCCTTTCTACCTCCCCTCAACAGCAGTCAATCTTCCCTAGTCCACGGTTGAGTCCACGGGGGCATCAGGACAAAGTCCATAGGTGGATTGAGCACAGTCCATTGCAAAGGGAAGTTAGTCCCCTTACGTCTTCAGAGTCCCTCAATCCAGAAGGATTGCAAACAAACTGGGAAAGGGTAAAACAGAAAAATGGAACACAATACAAGGGAGTCCCGGATACGAGGCACAGAGAGGCTAGCAACTATTCATACAGGTGCAATTGCCACAGCACAGGCCTGTAAGTATCTAACTCCCTTTTTTCAGTCTCCTTCTTTAAGTGACAAATCTAAGGGCTCCTCCTTCACTGACAATAATCTTCTGATCCCTCTGCAGTTGGAGGAAACCATTGCACTTTCCCGCTTAACAGCTCGCGTTACGAGACATATAGATTCTCAGGTAATTGGATAATGGCCGTCGCCCCAGCCATAAACTGGATGATGAGCAGCCCTATGTAATCCAGATTTCCTGTGGGAGATCATTCACCGGTATTTGGGTGTCACCAGGAGGTTTGGCCAGATTTTGCTGTTCTTCCGCAACCTCTTTGTGTTTGGAGAGGACGGCTAGCAGCTGTCAAGACATTGCATAACACCCCTACTGTATACTATCCCTGGTCACTGTCCACCTTCAAAAACATCACTCTCGTACATTTCTTATGGGGCCCTTCCATGATCATGCCATGAATAAGACTCTCTGGTCGAAACGTGTCGGTTAATCTGCGACTATACTTGTGCCTCTGTGCCCACTGGATGTATATCTGTTTTTAATCATTCCAATAAATGCAAGTTTTACTTTTCCACTCTCCATGATGCTGGATCCTCGTCTTTCCTAAATAAATGTGTATATGTCCGTAACAAACCTAGCTATAAAACTGTCATACTAGTTAACAACTTCAGTGCACATTGCAAAAAAAAAAAAAAAAAAAACCATAGCAAAAACTGTCTGTTCATCATACAGCTAACAAAAAAAGTAGAATAGATCAAAAAGTCATATATAAATAAAAATGTTACTACTGAAAACATCATCTTGTCCCACAAAAGGCAAGCTACCATACAGCTCCATCAGCAAAAAAATACAAAGGTAAAAGCTCTCAGAATACAGCAGTGTAAAAACTATTTAATTTTCTATAAAATAGTTTTTATGGTGTAAAAGCGGCTAAGCGTAAAAAACTATTTAAATGTGGTATCACTGTAATAATACTGACCCGAAGAATAAAGCTGTCTTATCATTTTACGGCACAGTGAACGGCGTAATAAAAAAAAAAAAAAAAACAATTTCTGAATTACTGTTTGTTATTGATTCTACCACACAAAAAGTGGAATAAAAAGCGATCAAAAATATTATGTGGCCAAAAATAGTATCAATAAAAACTCCAACTCATCCTGCAAAAAAAAACAAGCGTCACATGATTCTGTCAGCAGAAAAATTAAAAATACTATAGTCTTCAAAAGTGAGTGATGCAAAAAACCTTTCATTTGTAAAACAAAAAAAAAAATTTAGTGTGATAATAGCCAAACCTAAAAAAAACTATATGAATCTGGTATCACTATAATCGTACTGACCTGAGGAATAAAGGTGCCTAATAATTTATTGCGCAAGGTAAATGGCTCTCCAAACACAACATGGTGTTCATTAACGATTCAGGCTAATTTTTCATTAAAAAATTCAAATGGCGCTGCTTCCCTTTCGAGCCCTGCCATGCACCCAAACAGTAGACTACCACCACATATGAGGTATTAGTGTACTGAGGAGAAATTACCCAACAAATTGTATTTTCTCCTATTGCCCTTGTGAAAATTTTCATTTTTTCATTCCACATTGCTTTCTTTCCTGTGAAAGATTAAAAGGATTAATAAACTTCTTGGATGTGGTTTTGAGCAGTGTGAGGAGTGCAGATTTTAGAATGGCGTCACTTTTTGGTATATTCTGTCATCTAGGTCTCTCAAAGTCACTTCAAATGTGATGAGGTCTCTAAAAAATGGTTTTGTATATTTTTTGAACCCTTCTATCTTCCTAACAACAAAAAAATTGTTTCAGAAATTGCGCTGATGTGAAGTAGACATGTGGGAAATGTTATTTATTAACTATTTTGTGTGACCAAACTTTAGGATTTAATGGCATTAAAATTCATATTTTAACATTGCAAAAATGTTTGCTAAATTTATGATATTTCCACAAATAAATTAAAAAATATTGTCTTAAATTTGCTGCTAACATGAAGTGCAATATGTCATGAAAAAACAATCTCAGAATCACCAGGATCTGTTAAAGCATTCCAGAGTTATAATCTGTCAAATTTATGCTGGTCAGAATCTGGAAATAAATGGCCCAGTCATGAATAACTATTCAAAATTTGAAAATTGCTAATTTTTAGAATTTTTGACAAATTTTGTATATCTTATAAATAAACACAAAACATATTGACATAAATTTACCATTATTATAAAATAATGCAATAGATCGCATGTAGCGCTTCCAATATATCCAGCCTTGATAAAGTCGGTCTTGGTAGATTATTTTAATAAAAAATACATACAGTGCCTACAAGTAGTCTTCAACCTCCTGCAGATTTAGCAGGTTTGATAAGATGCAAATAAGTTAGAGCCTGCAAACTTCAAACAAGAGCAGGATTTATTAACAGATGCATAAATCTTACAAACCAACAAGTTATGTTGCTCAGTTAAATTTTAATAAATTTTCAACATAAAAGTGTGGGTCAATTATTATTCAACCCCTAGGTTTAATATTTTGTGGAATAACCCTTGTTTGCAATTACAGCTAATAATCGTCTTTTATAAGACCTGATCAGGCCGGCACAGGTCTCTGGAGTTATCTTGGCCCACTCCTCCATGCAGATCTGCTCCAAGTTATCTAGGTTCTTTGGGTGTCTCATGTGGACTTTAATATTGAGCTCCTTCCACAAGTTTTCAATTGGGTTAAGGTCAGGAGACTGACTAGGCCACTGCAACACCTTGATTTTTTCCCTCTTGAACCAGGCCTTGGTTTTCTTGGCTGTGTGCTTTGGGTCGTTGTCTTGTTGGAAGATGAAATGACGACCCAGCTTAAGATCCTTGATGGAGGAGCGCGGGTTCTTGGCCAAAATCTCCAGGTAGGCCGTGCTATCCATCTTCCCATGGATACGGACCAGATGGCCAGGCCCCTTGGCTGAGAAACAGCCCCACAGCATGATGCTGCCACCACCATGCTTGACTGTAGGGATGGTATTTTTGGGGTCATATGCAGTGCCATCCAGTCTCCAAACGTCACGTGTGTGGTTGGCACCAAAGATCTCGATCTTGGTCTCATCACACCAGAGAACCTTGAACCAGTCTGTCACAGAGTCCTCCAAGTGATCATGAGCCTTGACATGACGCTTTGAAAGTAAAGGTACCTTACGGGCTCGTCTGGAACGGAGACCATTGTGGTGGAGTACGTTACTTATGGTATTGAATGAAACCAATGCCCCCACTGCCATGAGATCTTCCCGGAGCTCCTTCCTTGTTGTCCTTGGGTTAGCCTTGACTCTTCGGACAAGCCTGGCCTCGGCACGGGTGGAAACTTTCAAAGGCTGTCCAGGCCGTGGAAGGCTAACAGTAGTTCCATAAGCCTTCCACTTCCGGATGATGCTCCCAACAGTGGAGACAGGTAGGCCCAACTCCTTGGAAAGGGTTTTGTACCCCTTGCCAGCCTTGTGACTCTCCACGATCTTGTCTCTGATGGCCTTTGAATGCTTCTTTGTCTTTCCCATGTTGACCAAGTATGAGTGCTGTTCACAAGTTTGGGGAGGGTCTTAATTAGTCAGAAAAGGCTGGAAAAAGATAATTAATCCAAACATGTGAAGCTCATTGTTCTTTGTGGCTGAAATACTTCTTAATACTTTAGGGGAACCAAACAGAATTCTTGTGGTTTGAGGGGTTGAATAATAAATGACCCTCTGAATAAACTTTTCACAATTTAAAAAAAAAATAAAAAAAGAAATAACATTCTTTTTTGCTGCAGTACATTTCACACTTCCAGGCTGATCTACAGTCCAAATGTCACAATGCCAAGTTAATTCCGAATGTGTAAACCAGCTAAATCTGCAGGGGGTTGAATACTACTTGTAGGCACTGTATGTATGTATATAATAAAACAAGGCGTTTCGGCTCTATTCATAGAGCCTTCTTCAAGTTAAAAAACACATAAAACAATGAATATTGTGCATCTCAGTGCTATGCCAAGGTATTTTGCTATAACACTGAGGTGCACATTATTCATTGTTTTATGATTTTTCAACCTGAAAAAGGCTCTATGAATAGAGCCGAAACGCGTTGGTTTATTATATACACATATGTATTTTTTATTACAATAATCTACCAAGACCGACCTTATCAAGGATGAATATATTGGAAGCGCCGCATGCGATCTATTGCATCTTTTTAAACTCAATCTGTGGTATCTCGACGGAGGTGATTATTCGCAGCACATTGATCGGGCAGCAGACCAGAATACCAGCAATAAGGATATATTTTACATGAGCCTTATGTGCTCACTATAGGTGAGTGCAATAATTACATATATTGCCAATCTAAGTTTAAAGGTTTACTACGCTCAGAAAAAGAGCCATACCATGTCTTTTCCTTCTTCCCTACAGGGGGATGTATTGAATCATTATCATAAAATATAAGGTGTCATGGAAAAAAAAATCTCCAAATTACTGGGATAGTTGAAACATTGCAGAGTTTTTGGCACATAAAGTGATATGTCAGATTTGAAAAATTTGGCCCAGTCACTAAGGGGGGTTCCTTTTGTCTTTGTTGTCTTTCCACAAAATAGCAAAAGGGGTGTTTGCAGACACAGACTAGAAGCTTAAAACATAACTTTTCACAGTGTGCTCATTAATAAGTGACGACGCTCTGCATAAAAACGTGAACTAAAAACTAACTAATGAACCACTAGGCCTCCAAGCTCAAATTGGGCCTAACGTGGCACATAGGGCACATCAAACAAAAACCATCCCATATTAAACACACTTAGAAACAAGTGGTTTAAAAGAATCCAAAAATACCCAAAAAGAAGGAACCACCCTCACATGTAGTATATGGGTTTTCATGTAATGGGACTGTATACAAGTACAAACCAGACCTTTTAAACAACTGGAATACCACCCTTCAGCGTCAAAATGGATCCCGTTCAAAGAAAGGAATGGTCTTACCGTAACTCAGTGGGCATACCTATACCATGCAGACCATAAGCTTCATATTAGTGACCATCAAGTGGACTTAGTAGATGCCAAATATAGCTGAAGATCCAGCTTGTCAAATGACTGGAGAAGAAATCGCATCCCCCCAATGCGTTTCATATATACTATTCATCAGGGGAGTCTTCATAATAGATGCTCTGCATCCCGTCAGTGTTAAAAAACTGACCTTCAAAAAATAGATTGCCCCATACGGACTGTAACAAAACAATAATGAGGTAAATAAACCCACAGTCGAATTACACAGACACATACACCCAGATGTAGGCGATAACTAGAAGCCCACTCACCAAAGATGTCCAGAGTAGACAGACGCCAAACAAAATGTGCCGCGCTGTCTGTTTGAATGCAGCGCCATTTTATATCGTACGCGCATGCGCAGTCAATACACTTGCACTGATGACAATTTTAGCCAGCTTTCTCTACACCGGAAGTAACCGCGTCACCATAGCGATGGCAGCCGCGTCATCCAGGATGCGCCGCCCGCATGATCACAAGTGCCTGGAACGCAAGCTACCAACAGGGATTTCAAACAAAATACGTCCCCATATTAAACGTTATGATAGCGTTCCAGCGCTAAAAAGCTGGTAATGGCATCAGGATATAAAACCTCTGATGACAGGTATATAACAAAGCCTACACAATAACGGGCCTATCACTTCATTTAATGTACACTCATAAAGGCAGCAATGCCAGAGAGGTAAAAACCCCAATAGAAAACGTTTTCTCAGACAATTCACAGAAAAGCTAGCTATAAATAATCCAGGCATGAACAAAACCATGAACTTGATTTAGGAAACCAGTATAATGAAGAATCAGTATACCACCTCCAATCAATGGCAGTAAATGTGCCATCCCTAGACTGTAGGGGTAACAGGTCAACTTCATGACCAACTTACATAGTTCACCCTCAGCCATATACTAAGGCCTAAGCCACACGGCGAGAAAATCGGTGCGAGTGGAGTGCGATAAAACATCGCATTCCCCTCGGACCAATTCTAGCCTGTGTGCCAGCACACATGAGCGATTATTTTCTCAGCCCTATTCAGACTGAGAAAACAATCGCAGCATGCTGCGATTGTAAGGCGAGACTCTTTCCTCTCTCACCCATTCAAGTGAATGGGGCGAGAGAAAAATCGCACTGCATACGCGGTATACCGGTGTACCGCGAGTGCAGTGTGAGAATGGAAATAGCCAGCTACGGAGGAGAGAGGGGGAGAATTCCCTCCCCTCCTCCGTGCCAGCCCTCCCCTCCTCAGCACCTGCCCACCCCTCCGCATCGCCGGCCCACCCCCCGCAGCTGAGGTCCGCTCGTAGGGTAGGACCTCAGACGCAGGCACACTCGCATGACACTCGGCCCCTGCTGTGCTGCCAGCGTGAGCCGAGTCTCATGCAAGCATCGCAGTAGTGCCCCGTGTGGCCCCGGCCTAAGGGTCAGCCATATCAGAGAGAAAAGGAGGGTTTATTTATCCTAGGGCCAAATAACAGTCTTTCCGGCCTGAGTTGTCTCAGCTGTTCTGATTTCTCCATTTCCCTCTGCTATAACTACTCAACACTTTGCCTTAGTTGTTGCCAGTTATAGCTTGCTATTCAGTAGGCCTGGTGGTGTGAGCAGTGGAAATAGAAATAGCTTTGAACTTGATCCTGGATATTGCTGTATGGAAATTTGTTTGGTGTCTTCCTATTCATTATCTCTCTTTTTGATTTATTTCCTGTTGTTTAGGTTACATGTTAAGTGAATGCAGTTTATTTTCCCCTTGTCTGTTGTTTATTCTTTGTGTCTTTATCATAATGCTGGTCTAATGTTCCCACTGGCCTGCTCACTAGACAGGGTGGGGAGTAGGGTAAGACAGGAATAAGCACGTGATCGCTACACTGGCCGAAAGACCTGTCTAGGGATATCAAGGAGGACAAGGTTGCTCAGTGTTACCCTTCCTGTGGTTCCCTAAAGGCAGTGGTTCTGGCTCCATCCTTCTCACCACGCGCTGTTCAACCTCTTGGTGGAGCGTGACATCCAATGACTACCCTGCAGTGGTGCCTGGTGTCTATTGTCATTAAAGTTCAACCTCACCATCAGAGGCTCTGGTGAAGACTGGGTAGTCACTTAGTTATGTCCCTTCGGGTAAGCCTGGTTCAAAGTGCAGTGAGGCTGCACCCCTTATCCCCAACCTATTAGTGTGACATCCAGCTCCCCTTCCCGTTTCTCTAGAGTTTATGCCCATTCCAAGTTGTTACTCACCAATGTGCCCTCCTGGTGCAGGCACTGCTTACCATGGACTGAGTTTTATAGGCAAATACATGTTTCTTAAGCCTGTCTTGGGCGTCCTTCAGAATTCAGTATTTTTCAAGTCCGCAAAAAAATGGTACTGGTGTCATCAGTGTTTTGGATCTGTGTCATCGGTGTTTAGTCAATGTGTCATCAGCATTTTTAACGTACAAATAAATAAACTCCAAAACTACAAAGCATCTCCTCTCCTTTGCAGTGTTAAACTTGGATGGCATCTTTGTGGCATCCGTGTGCTGTCTGTGTTTTTTGCAGACCCATAGACTTGTCTTGACATCTTTCATCCATGCTGCCAGAAAAAAAAACTATACACGTCACTCTGAGATTTGCATGAACACACAGTCCATGAAAAACTACGGACAGGTGAACAGTCTTGTAGGCTATAATAGGTATGTGTTGTATCCAGGAAAAACATGGATAGAACATAAAAAGGCAATACGGACGTCTGAATGAGGCCTTAGGCCCTGTGTGCACGCTGTGGATTTACCGCGGATTTACCTGCTGATTTGCTGCAGAAAATGTGTCTAACATTGCTGCAGTCATCCCCCGGCAAATCCTATGGGTTTTAAAAAATGATGTGTGCACACTGCATTTTTTTATACCTGCGGATTTACCTGCGGATTTTCTGCTGCAGAATTAATGAGCATGTCACTTCTTTTCCTCAGGTACCTGCGTTTTTTGCCATAGATAATGGTAAAAATCCGCGGGGACCAATTTGCGGTAAATCTGCGGTAAATCCACGGCAAACTGTGGCAAAACCACGGCAAAAACGTGGGTGTGCTTTTACCGCGGTTTTACTGTGGGTGCGGGATTCTTTCAGAGGGTCCGGATTTTTCTTCAGAAAAAGGCACTTTCTAGTGCGCACATAGCCTTTCACAGCATTTAGAAGACGTTTCCATAACCTTAAGGGGGCTTTACATGCAACAACATCGCTAACGAGATGTCGTTGGTGTCATGGAATTCGTGACTCACATCCAGCCTTGTTAGCGACGTCGTTGCGTGTGAAATGCACGAACGACCGCTAACGATCAAAATTAGTCACCTAATTGTTGATCGTTGACACGTCGTTCTAATCCCAATATCGTTGCTGTTGCAGCACGCAGGTTGTTCGTCGTTCCTGAGGCAGCACACATCGCTATGTGTGACACCCCAAGAACGAGTAACGAGGAACAACACCTTACCTGCGGCCGCCGGCAATGAGGAAGGAAGGAGGTGGGCGGGATGTTCTGGCCGCTCATCTCCGCCCCTCCGCTTCTATTGGGTGGCCGCTTAGTGACGCTGCTGTGATGCCGAACAAACCTCCCCTTTAGAAAGGAGGTAGTTCACCGGCCACAGCGACGTCACTAGGCAGGTAAGTACGTGTGATGGGTCCTAGCAATGTTCTGCGCCACGGGCAGCGATTTGCCCGTGACGCACAACCGACGGGGGCGGGTACGCTCGCCAGCGAGATCGCAGCATGTAAAGCAGTCTTTAGTCACAGATTTTTTTCAAATGTTAAAAATTGTTTTTTAAAATGCTGAAAATATTGTGAAAGAAGGCTGAATTGCGGCGACATTGGTCATCAACCATCTTTCAACAAAAATAAATGGACAGAAGATAACTTAATAGCCTGCATTAACTTGCATCATTTATTTTAGAATAAAGAAGAAAAGTAGCAAATACTTAATCAAGTTTTAGCAACTGTAATTAAAATATGTGATCGATGAAGCCAAGGTATCGTATTTAGCTAGTGACATTCTTTATATATTGATTAAGCTGCACATCTCAAAAATGATAAATGCAAAGTGAAGTTTACAAAAACCAAGACTACAATCCACCACCACTAGTGATGAGCGAGTACTAAAAAGCTCGGGTGCTCGAAGCTCGGGCCGAGCCTCCCAAGATACTCGTGTACTCGGCCCGAGCAACGAGCCCAATGTTATCCTATGGGAGACCCGAGTATTTTTGTGAAATGACCCCCCGGCAGCATGTAGAAACCCTAAAAATGTCACAAAAGTCTCAGAAGAGTGCTCAAATGACATGGCAACAGCATGGGGAAGACCCCTTGAAGCATTTATCACTCAAAAGTCACAGCTGTGAACAATTTTGTCCGCGTTTCACGCCATTTTTACGGACTCACCAGAAAACCTTCCAAAATGACCCCAAAATGATTTTTCATGGCAGAAATGTTAAGGGCACATACCCAATAGTGAGATAGAGCTGGTGTATGTTACTTTTTGAGATTAATACATGAAAGATTTTACGTGAAAACATTGTGTGGCACTCCGATGTCCCTGAGAAGAGACGTACATGAAGGCCTCTTGAGTCTAATGTGCCCATTTTGAGGAAGTGAGTCTTTGTAGTATTTTCCTTTGCCAGGGCAGTCCAAAATTGTGAGGTTCACCAATGCCCCTGCATACAGACGTGCATGAGGGCCTGTAAACCTGAAGTGCCCATTGTAAGGAAGTGGGTCTATTGTAGTATAGCCCTTAGGCAGGGCAGCCAAAAATTGGGAGGCTCCACATTGTCCCTGGATAGAGACGTGCATGATGGCCTGTAAACCTGAAGTGCCCATTGTCAGGAAGTGGGTGTATTATAGTATAGCCCTTAGGCAGGGCAGCCAAAAATTGGGAGGCTCCACATTGTCCCTGGATAGAGACGTGCATGATGGCCTGTAAACCTGAAGTCCCCATTGGAAGGAAGTGGGTCTATTGTAGTATAGCCCTTAGGCAGGGCAGCCAAAAATTGGGAGGCTCCACGTTGTCCCTGGATAGAGACGTGCATGAGGGCCTGTAAACCTGAAGTGCCCATTGGAAGGAAGTGGGTCTATTGTAGTATAGCCCTTAGGCAGGGCAGCCAAAAATTGGGAGGCTCCACGTTGTCCCTGGATAGAGACGTGCATGAGGGCCTGTAAACCTGAAGTGCCCATTGTCAGGAAGTGGGTGTATTATAGTATAGCCCTTAGGCAGGGCAGCCAAAAATTGGGAGGCTCCACATTGTCCCTGGATAGAGACGTGCATGATGGCCTGTAAACCTGAAGTGCCCATTGTAAGGAAGTGGGTCTATTGTAGTATAGCCCTTAGGCAGGGCAGCCAAAAATTGGGAGGCTCCACGTTGTCCCTGGATAGAGACGTGCATGAGGGCCTGTAAACCTGAAGTGCCCATTGGAAGGAAGTGGGTCTATTGTAGTATAGCCCTTAGGCAGGGCAGCCAAAAATTGGGAGGCTCCACGTTGTCCCTGGATAGAGACCTGTTAGGTTCTTAGTGCCTCCGTGCTTGCATTTAAAAACCGCACGTGTGTGCCTGTTGGTGGCAGCTTTCCGCTGCATTTGTGTGAGTTTTGCAAAAACTTGGATATAACGCACAAGTCTAGTGAATACACATCAGCACAGCATTGCAAAATGCGCAAGGGCGTTGTCAACGAACAAGGAAGTGGACGTGATGGTGGTGCAGGCAGAGACCGAGGTTGTGTGCAAGCTCTAATTTCGCCAAAACAAAGGGCCACATCTAGTCGCTCGCACGTCCTGTCCCAAATTCTTGGGGACCGCAGCAGTACACCGCTCTTGAACCAAGACCAGTGTCAACAGGTTGTTAGTTGGATAGCGGATAATGCTTCCAGTCAGATTGGCACCACCACAAACACTCTGTCTTCCACACGGTCAAGTGTCAGTAGCCGTGATACTGCACCGCACATTTCAGAACCTGATCCTCCTTCCTACCACCAGGCCGAGTACACGTCCATGGACATTACTGATCCCACACTTGGACACTCGGAAGAGCTGTTCGTTCACGTTTCCATTCACAAATTCTGGCCTCTCACCAGCTCCTGTTGAAGTGGGCCATGACGAGATTGTATGTACAGATGCCCAAATATTTGAGCAGCCACGTTCTCACGAAGTTGGCAACGTGTCTCAACAAGGGGTGGACGATGATGAGACACAATTGTCAGGAAGTCAGGAGGAGGAGCAGGGTGCGGAAGAGGAAGACGACGTGGTGGATGATCCAGTAACTGACCCAACCTGGCAGGAGGATATGCAGAGCGAGGACAGCAGTGCACAGGGGGATGGAGGCGTAGCATCCCAACAGGCAGTAAGAAGCAGAGTGGTGGCCCCAGGCAGACGTCAGGCAACTGTTCCCCGGAACAACACGACACAAGGTGCCTGTACAAATGTTAGGTCTTCCCGAGTCTGGCTGTAATACTATTGTATGTATTGAGGATTTCGATTGCGTTAGGGCAATGACAACCAGAGACGAGTTCTTGGTGCAAGACGTTTATAATATGCAACCAGCAAATATGTACATAAACGGAACAAAAACACAGTAGAACATAAATACAGGAAATACCTTCCAGGGACGGAGCGAAAGGGAATTCCCGGGACCGCGCACCGGACTCCCCCAGGGAGACCACCAAGAGCGAACCCCTATACAGGGACTGTCTGGCAATCACCCCAGAAGCCCTAAATGCGCAGCAGCCGGGACACAAAAGGGCAATAGGTAAGTCCAAAAATGTCCGTACGTGATGTGAGTCCAGAGTGGTATTAAACGGAAGGAACCGGGCAGAAGTGCCGACCAAAGACGGCAAACGGAGTCCGGGCACAGCTAGATGATACCAGATGAAGTCCAGAGTCGGTGTCGGTTGTTTTCCAAGAGGATCCGAATAACAATCAGGAACCAAAAGCAGCAGGGCAGGAGCACACAGGAAGCAGTATACTCAGGCACTGGACTAAGCTTTAGGGGCGGCTTTTAAACAGATGGACAGGAAGTAGGGCAACAGAACAGAAAACTCCATGTTAACAAAGGGCAAGCTCTTTCAAAAGAAAACTGGAAAACCCGGAACTCTGACACTGGCAGTTTTTTAAGTTGGCTCCAGATGATTCTAAAAAGGCCATTTGCAACACCTGCCATGCCAGCATCAGCAGGGGTACCAAAACTAGCAGCCTGACCACCACCAGCATGATCAGGCACATGTCAGCCAAGCACCCGACTTTGTGGGAAGTACAACAGAGTCGAGGAGCAGTGCTTGCTGATGTCACTGCTACGTCTTCGCTGGTTGTGCATGCGAGCCAATCCCCTGTCCATGCTGCCTGCGAACAAGCCTCCTCCACTCCTGCACCTGCAGTTGCCTACGCAGAAAGAACACCATCATCAAGCACGTCCTTGTCCCAGCGCAGCGTTCAGTTATCCATTCAGCAAATCTTTGAACGCAGGCGCAAATACACTGCCAACACCCCACATGCCACAGTTCTAAATGCTAACATTTCGCGACTGCTTGCGCTGGAAATGTTGCCTTTTAGGCTGGTTGAGACAGAAGCATTCCGCGACCTGATGGTGGCAGCTGTCCCACGTTACTCGGTCCACAGCCGCCACTATTTCTCCCGGTGTGCCGTCCCCGCATTGCATAACCACGTGTCACAAAACATCACACGTGCCCTGAACAACGCTGTTTCAGCCAAAGTCCACCTAACCACAGACACGTGGACAAGTGCATGTGGGCAAGGCCGCTACATCTCGTTGACGTCACACTGGGTTAATATTGTGCAAGCTGGGACCCAGTCTGAGCGAGGGACGGAACACGTCCTTCACACACCAAGTTTTGCAGGCCCTACCTCAGTCAGGGTTTCACACACACTCTACAGCTCCGGAATGTCATGCTCCTCAGCCTCCTCCTCCTCCTGCGCATCCTGATCCACTTTACCCTCCACACCAGTCCCAAGCTGGAAGTGTCGCGGGCGGAGGAGGGGACGGTGCGCTCTCCCACTGCTCGGGTCCGGCTGACGCTGCTCTACGGCTGCTGCTGCTCGTTGGCTCGAGCGATGGCTGGATCCCGGGGACTCGAGCGGCGCTACTCGCCCGTGAGTGAAAAGGGGTGGTTTGGGTTTTGGGGATATTGTCCGTGACGCCACCCACGGTTGTGGTGATTGTGTGGACACCACCGCTGCTCTGGACGGGGATCCCGGGAGCCTGTGACAGGGAGCAGCTTTGTTGTTATTTCTCCCCTCCGTGGGTAGGGGGGTTGGTTGTCCCGGGGCCTGGTGATGGGGTAGAGATGGATGACAGGCGGGTTGCGGGGCCTGATGAGGTGCAGGGTCGCAGGGGCAGCGCTGTGCCGCACGGCATGGAGATACTCACTCAGCCCAATGATGATGACACAGTTCACGGTAAAACAAGTGGCTGGATGGACGGGTCACTCGGACGGCTGCGGTTGTTCCTCCCTGCAGGTTAGTGATGACTGTCTCTCCCTGCACCTAAGTTAAGTGTTGGTAGTGATGGTTTCCCAACGGTAACCCGCTCCCCGACCTGGATATGGGCCGGAGGAGCCTCTTTTGCCCACAGGCGCTGGCCCTGGGAGACGGTTGCCCTTGGCGGTGGCGGTGTCTCCCCTTCATGGTTGTACGGTTGCCTTCTATCTGGACTTGGCTGTTTGGAAACCCTGAGGTTCCCTTCACTAACGGATTTGGCAAATTCACGGCGACACCAAGCCTTGCCGGGATCCGAAAGTCCTCTGCCAATGGTGCTGGCTTCTCTTTGTATACCGGTCCGGTACGGCCGGGTCACCACCCGTCCACGGTCCTTACGGCAGACTCCAATCGGCCTCCACTGCAGACGGTCACCACATCCTGCCAACCTTGCTGTCCTGTCCGGGCCACACACCCGGACCAACTTCAGGCTCTTTGCTGTCACTTTTCTCCTCTCTACTACTTTCCTCCTTCCACTTCCTTAGCTTAACTCTCACTGCCTGTGTTTTCCCTCCTCCTCGGTGGGTGGAGACCAACCGCCTGGCTCCACACCCTGGTGTGGACAACAGCCCCTGGGGAAGGCAACAAGGATTTTGTGTTTTGACTATGATATGCCTGCAGGGAGTGTGGGGTGTTTAAGTGTTGTGCTCTGTGGCCCCTGGCTTGTCCAGGGCGACACAGAAGCACTGCAGCACTGCCTCGGCGAAGCGGCAACAGGCAGTGCTGAAGCTAATCTGCATAGGTGACAAACCCCACAATGCAGAAGAGGTGTGGACAGCTCTGAAACAGCAGGCAGATCACTGGCTCACAACTCTGAACCTAAAGCCAGGAAAGGTCGTGTGTGACAATGGCCGGAACCTGGTGGCGGCTTTGAGGCGAGGCCAGCTGACACATGTTCCATGCGTGGCCCATGTGCTCAACCTCGTGGTTCAGCGGTTTCTAAAGTCATACTCAGAGCTGTCTGATCTGCTGGTAAAAGTTCGCCGCCTGTCTGCACATTTTCGAAAGTCACCTACTGCTTCAGCCGGCCTTGCCGGCTTAAGACGCCGTTTGCATCTTCCGGCACACAGACTGGTGTGTGATGTCCCCACGCGTTGGAATTCAACTCTGCACAAGTTGGTCAGGTTATGTGAGCAGAAGAGGGCAGTTGTTGAGTACCTGCATCACCTAAGCCGTCGGGAAATGGGTCAAACTCCACACATAACACCTGAGGAGTGGAGATGGATGTCCGACCTATGCACCATCCGCCAAAACTTTGAGGACTCCACCAAGATGGTGAGCGGCGATGACGACATTATTAGCGTCACCATACCGCTTCTCTGCCTTCTAAAATGGTCTCTGCTCAAAAAACAACCATGATGCATTGCAGGCGGAGCGCGATGAGTTTGAGCAAGAAACAGTAGTGGGTGTGGGTGATGATAACACACAGCCCAGCCTCGTCTCATCACAACGTGCAGTGGAGGACTATGACGAGGAGGAGGATGAAGACATGGAGCAACTCTCTGGCCAAATTGAGGATATGGCATGCAGTCATATCCTCGGTTCAGCGTGGCTGGCCAGAGGACAGGGTAGATGATGAGGAGGAGGAGGAGGAGGAGGAGGACAGCATGTTCAGTCATCGTGTTGGTCAGGATACTGAAGTGATGGCTGTTAAGAGTCTGGCACACATGGCTGACTTTATGGTAAGCTGCCTGTCTCGTGACCCTCGCGTTAAGAACATCTTGGCCGACAATCATTACTGGTTGGTAACACTGTTAGACCCACGCTAAAAGGAGAACTTTATGTCTCTTATTCCCGAGGCGGAGAGGTCAGGCAAAATGCAGCAGTTCCAGAAGGCCATAGTCACGGAAGTAGGCAAAGCATTCCCCTCACAAAACGCTAGCGGCATAGGTCAGGAATCAGTGGACAACCAAGGCGTACAGCCGAGAGGGGCACAAGTCCAATCTGCCAGAGGTAGGGGAACAGTCTTTAAGATGTGGGACAGTTTTCTCAGCCCCTCACATACCACAGCCCCTGAGGTGAGGGGTAGTGCCACAAGAAATCCTAAGTTTGGCCAGATGCTCAAGGAGTACCTTGCAGATCAAACAACTGTACTCCGACATTCCTCTGTGCCTTACAATTAATGTGTATCCAAGCTGGACACGTGGCATGAATTGGCTCTCTACGCCTTGGAAGTCCTGGCCTGCCCTGCCGCTAGCGTTTTGTCAGAGCGTGTTTTTAGTGCCGCAGGTGGAATCATTACAGATAAACGCACCCGCCTGTCAACTGTAAATGCTGACAGGCTGACTCTGATCAAGATGAACAAGGGTTGGATTTGGCCAGACTTCACCACACACACCAACAGCAAATTACAGCGGAATTTAAAGTTTGTAACGGAAATTTGCCATGTACCTCCACTCACCCATGGTAACACACTTCTGGACTTTGGCTAATCGCTGGACTGCTCCTCCTTCTCCTCGTGCGCCATCATGGTGACCGTTACAATAGTTAAGCCGTTGTTTCAGGTATACCCCCAGTGGTAAATTTTTTCGCCCATTCTTTCTGAATGGGCATTACAACGACAGGAGACCCGCTCCTTTGCAATGGGAACAATGTTTTGAGGCCCTCATGCACATCTCTATCCAGGGACAATGTGGAGCCTCCAAATTTTTGGCTGCCCTGCCTAAGGGCTATACTACAATAGACCCACTTCCTTACAATGGGCACTTCATGTTTACAGGCCATCATGCACGTCTCTATCCAGGGACAATATGGAGCCTGACGCTGCCACCGACTGCCACACACATGCTGTTTTTAAATGCAAGCACGGACGCAATAAGAACCTAACTGGTTTTTAGGAGCGACAATTACTGAGAAGTCTGACACTATCAGACACTGCTGACTGACGTGTATTATACACTAGACTTGTGCGTTATATAATAGTTTGTGCAAAACGCGCACCTGTACGCTGCCACCGACAGACACACACGTGCTGTTTTTAAATGCAAGCACGGACGCAATAAGAACCTAACTGGTTTTTAGGAGCGACAATTACTGAGAAGTCTGACACTGTCAGACACTGCTGACTGACGTGTATTATACACTAGACTTGTGCGTTATATAATAGTTTGTGCAAAACGCGCACCTGTACCCTGCCACCGACTGCCACACACGTGCTGTTTTTAAATGCAAGCACGGACGCAATAAGAACCTAACTGGTTTTTAGGAGCGACAATTACTGAGAAGTCTGACACTATCTGGACTGTTTTAGACTGTGTACACCAGCCCCAGATATGATGAAGGCTGGTATACGGTCACCACTAGGAATGGCTATATACCCTGCCTGCCTGCCTGCCTGCATACTGCTACAATAGTCCTGACAAGGACTCTTCTGGTCACTAGCCTGTATTCCGACCTGGCTATACCCTGCCTGTATATAGCAACAATAGTCCTGAGAAGGACTCTGCTACTGTACTCCGACCTGGCTATACCCTGCCTGCCTGTATACAACTAGAATAGTCCTGAGAAGGACTTTTGGTCACACTGTTTGCAGCCCTGCAACTGAAAAAGCTATAAAGGGCCGCAAAGCTTTCCCTGAATCAGCGACACTCTCCCTGCACTGACTGTCTGGATAGCTGTGAGCAGAGCACAGCGCGCCGGCCGGTATAAAGGCTCGGTCACGCTGTGCAGGCCGGCCAATCACTGCAATTCCACAACTAACAGGGCTGTGGCATTGCAGTGGTCTGCCAGCCAATCCCTGCATGAGGGCTGGCTCTCAAAAGAGCGCCAACATGCAGAAATGAAGACCACGAGTACAGCACGAGTATCGCGAGATTACTCGGTCCCCGCCGAGCAGCCCGAGTACAGCGATACTCGTGCGAGTACCGAGTAGTTACAAGCATGCTCGCTCATCACTAACCACCACCTCTAAAACATTTTCATTTTATGCAATTAATCCTCCTCTTTTTTGGGATTTCTTTAGAGTCATTAAACAAAAGGCGAATTTAAAGTAAATGAATGGTTATGTAAACTCTTTATATAGAGTATGCCAAATGTCTCAGAGCTGGTTGGGATTTTTTTATACTCAAAGTGGAAAATGTAGCATAGATGTACATTAACTGATTTATAAAGCCACATTCTTTAACTGGCTCAACAGCGACAACTGTTTCCACAAGTTGAAAAAAAGGCCAATCTCAGAAGCAATTATCTTCAAACACACTACAAGGGATCTAGTACTTACTCTACAGTTTAGCAAAGCTTGTAATGAGTGAAGGCAAGCTGGAACGTTTCTAGGGCTACGTGATAGTACACAAGGTGCAGTACAATAGTCTGCAGTATATTTAATTAAACTCATTAAAGTTCATACCTGCCATACATATGTAAAATAAGGATAACATGAT
This sequence comes from Anomaloglossus baeobatrachus, assembly GCF_048569485.1. NCBI lineage: Eukaryota > Metazoa > Chordata > Amphibia > Anura > Aromobatidae > Anomaloglossus > Anomaloglossus baeobatrachus. Next base: position 204,473,770 of record NC_134358.1, read on the forward strand.
ATGACAACATGGTATAATCAAAATGTTTTAAAGCAGTACCTGCAATTTTAGTGGCGCGAAATATTCATTCAAATTATTTTTTACTTGATTTGGCTTTTGTGTTACATTTTTGACAGCCCTTGCTACTAGAGCAAAAGGATCTCATAGAGTGGGATCCCCCAGCTTGGGACTTCTATGAACCAGAAAGGGAGGCTGAGGCAGCAAAATTTCATCGCAGACTTCTTGCTTTACATGTCCCCATTTTAATTAAAGAGCAATATATTAAAGACCCATTAGATAGTAATTTCGGCTGACTCTGACAATCGGCTGTTATCTATAGAGGCCTCCCAAAACTCCCGCCAAAGGATGATGTCAGGAGGGAGATGAATTTGGAATTTCAATGCCAGAACCTTCATGTGAGATAATTCTAGCAGCGGATTTCTCCTGCCATCCACTGAAAACACGGGCCGAGCGCTCATGTGCATGCTGAGATATCGGGGGATGTTGATGATGTTTGGCTGACTTACCTTATATTTTTCAGGCTTTTAGAAAAAGCCAAAATACAGACTGAAAATGTGTACATAACCAAATTAAAATCCTCACTCTCCCCAACCAACTTCTGAAGTAATCAGTAAACTCCTATCTAAAATAAAACTTCCACAAATTACTCCCGATAACTTAACTATTCTTAACTCCCCTTTTACAGAATTAGAAACCCTATGTACAATCAACTCCCTAAAACCAAAAAAATCCCCTGGCCCGGATGGATTTACTAATGACTATTACAAGTCTTTTTCTACTCTCCTCTCCCCCCTCCTTACTAATGCTCTTAATGAATCCTCCCTGTCGGGTGCTTTTCCAGCAACTATGCTGGAAGCTACGATAACTCTGATCCCAAAACCAGGGGGGACTCTAAACATGTTGACTGTTACAGACCCATTTCTCTCATAAATATGGATGTAAAAATTTATGCAAAAATGATAGCTGATAGGCTAAAGAAAATTCTTCCCACAATTATAAACAATGATCAGCTTGGTTTTGTGGAGGGTCAACAGACCATTGATGGCACGAGGAGGACCATCAACCTCATACATCAGATGGGAAAAAACAAACTGCCATCTGTATTGCTAACGCTGGATGCTGAAAAAGTTTTCAACTGCATAAACTGGCAATACCTGAGGATGACTCTATCATCATTTGGCTTTAATGATAGTTTTATTAGAACAGTTATGGCATTATACTCTGGTCCTTCAGCTAGAGTATATGCGAATAACCAATTGTCTACGTCCTTTCACATTACCAATGGAACCCGGCAGGGATGTCCCCTTTCCCCTCTTCTCTTTATTTTAGCTATTGAACCCTTGGCTGAACTCATTAGATTGAATGAAAATATTAAGGGAATCTCGACTAGAACCAAAACCCATAAAATAGGACTTTATGCCGATGATATCATTCTTTCATTATCTGATCCCTCTACATCTATACCTGAATTACTCAACCTTCTAAATGAATATTCAAATGTCTCCTTTTACAAACTAAATGAAACAAAATCTAAACTCCTTCCTTTCTTTCTTGACTTTCCCACCACTAACCTTCTGAAATCTTTACTTTCATTCTATTGGAAAGATTCTAAAATTGATTATCTTGGTATTCAAATAATGAAAACCCCTCATACTATGATTTCTACTAACGCCAACAGAGTAATTGAAATAATTAACACTGATATCAACGTGGCCCAAAAATATGATCTTTCTTGGTTGGGGAGACTTACCACTTTTAAAATGATTGTCCTTCCTAAGATTTTATATCTGTTCCGATCTATTCCCTTGATATTTCCTATTAAATTCCTAAATTCCTTCCAAAAGATCTTAAATAATTTTATATGGCATAACAAAAAAGCTTGAATATCTAAACTATATCTAGTTAAACAAAAAAATAGGGGGTTATAGATACAGATACAGATATCCATGCGTATTATATTACCAACATACTAAAACAGAGTAAACTTTGGGTAAATGAATCTTATTCTCTTCCCTGGGTGGATTTAGAAATGTTCTCTAATAATTATAGTCCTTTAAAAAACCTCATTCTCCACCACCTTTCTTCCCCATTTTTACCTTCTCCCGATTCGCCAACTATAGCTGCCACCCTCCACACATGGAAATATATAGCAAAAACAATCGAAACATCCCAATAAATATGAAAATGTCAAAAATTTCTCTATACAATTTATAGCACTTTTGTCCAAGATTAAAGTCCCAGCCTCATGGCAAAACTCTAAATTACGAATCTTAAGCGACCTACATGATGGTGCCGATTTTATTTCATTCTTGGATTTGAAAATTAAGCACAAAATTTTTGACTCTGACTTCAAACTATTGCTCTTTCTTAGAGATTCCATTCGGAGATTACTTAATAATAAATATCCCCTCCCATCTTTATTAGATCCTTTATTCTGTAATCCTAACAGAGAACGGTAGAGAAGGGTTTCAACGCCGCGCCAATGACTGACAGATCCTGAAGTGTCAGATTAATGTTGCTTTATTTCACGCACAGGTCAAGTCAACGCGTTTCAAGAGACTCTGCTCTCTTCATCAGGACAAGCTGGCAAAGAACATCAAATCTGCTGCATGGCACCCTATACAGCATTAAATACCTTATAAAGCAACATTAATCTGACACTTCAGGATCTGTCGGTCATTGGCGCGGCGTTGAAATCCTTCTCTACCGTTATCTGCCATTTGGGGACTGCTGCCGTGACCTGGAGTTACATGCTTGCATAGGAGTTGTGACTTTCAGAACCCCTTTTGGTTAGTAGGTTTGCTCATTCAAGACCCCTTATATACCGGGGTAAGACCCTATTGCGCTTCTCTTTCCACAGATTTTCCTATTCTGTAATCCTAGGGACAGCAGGGCCTGGAGTAATAAATTGATTTATCAATATATTATAGGAGATTATTGCTTTGAAAAAACAAAATCTTTTCTCGCTTGGGAAAGGGACCTCGGTCAAACATTTCCAGACGAAGACTGGCAAGATGCTATAAAAACGACTCACTCTGCAAGCATATGTTCTTCTGCTCTGGAAATACATACCAAGCTCATGACGCGATGGTACCTTTCCCCAACTAGGCTACATCAGATTAATTATAATATTTCACCATATTGTTGTAGAGATTGTGGCGGTAATGGGGACCTTTTACATCTTTTCTGGGGATGTCCAATCTTAAAAACCTTATGGACTGGTATTTCAAACTTGATAAATCAAATTACCAAAACAAATATTGTGATCACCCCACAACTAGCTCTTTTATCTTTAGATGCCAAATTAATTGACCCCATTTTTAGATCCATCGTAATTCATATCCTTCTCACAACAAAGAGTAGTAGTGCTGCCAACTGGAGGAATATTTCTCCCCCCACCCTTAATCAAATTATTGAAAAGGTTGCCATACACAGAAACAATGAAAAGCACTATGCCACCTTCAATAATCAATATACTCGCTATTTCAAAGTTTGGCGCCCCTGGGACACTTATCGATCGGAAGTCACCTGATTTGCATACTTAAATAACTCGCCTATGTCAAGTGTTACTATTCTCAAACATATGGTTCTGGTATTTAATTTTTCATGGTCATTTTACATAGGTACATTTTCTTGTATATACGTTTTGTATAAGGTTTATAGTTTTGCAAATTAATATCTTGTTCTCCTTTTCCCTCTACCCTTTTTTTTCCCATTTCCCTTAATCCTAATTTCCCTATTAAATTGCTATACCTTCCTCCCCTTCATTCCTTCACCAATCCTTTCCCATACCTCCTCACCTGAAAGATATTTTATGCTAAATATTTACTAATGTCACCATTTAATCGCTGTTTCATCTCAACAATCTCTCTAATTTTCCCCCTTCCTTTTATTTTAGTTAAAAACCTTAATAAATACATTTTAAAACATAACCAAATTAAAGGTAAACTGTTACCATCAAAAATGATATTTATCTGCTGATATACTAGTCATATGCAGATAAATAGCATGTAAATCATGCCACGCAGGCTTACTCTGGAAGTGAGGATACAAGGGAAAAATTAAGCTATATTCTCCCCACAACTGCTCACATCGACTTATTGGGGGGGGGCGTGCAACATCGCTAGCAACATCGCTGCTGAGGAACGACTTTTGTGATGTAGCAGCGATGTTGCTAGCGATGTTGCTGTGTGTGACATCCAGCAACAACCTGGCCCCTGGTTTTTTTAAAACTATACAAATTTGGTATCTACAAACTCATGTTGACCTGAGGAATCATATGTTTTATCATATAGTGAACATGGTAAATAATAATAAAAAAAAAAACTATCATGGAATTGCACTTTTTTATTCAATTTCACAGCACTTGGAATATGTTTTTCTTTTTTCCAGTACAATATGTTGCAGAATGAAAGGTGTCATTCAAAAGCGCAATTTGCCTCACAAAACAAGCCCTCATATGGCTGTAGCGCCCCTGTGGTTAGGCGCTACAGGGGAATATAGCACCTTAACATCAAGGTGCAGTGCCCTCTGGTCACAGGTGAAAGAGAGAGGAAATGCAGAGTCTTATATTAGACTAGAAGGTGGCCCAATTCTACGCATCGGGTATTCTAGAATTTACGTATTGTGTAGTTCATGTATGATTTTTGTTATATATATATATAGATGTTGTTGTGTGTAGTTACCAAGTGTTTGTGTAGGGCGCTGTACATGTTCTGGGTGTTGTCTGGGTGAGACGGGGGGTGAGAGCGGTGTTGTATGTGTGTTGCGTTGTTTGTGGAGCGCTGTGTGTCTGTAGCGTTGTGTGTGTGTTGCGTGGTTTGTGTGTGTGTGGTGTGTTTTGGGGGGAGGTATGTTTTGTGCAATGTGTGTGTTGTGCAGTATGTGCGTATATTTGTGTGTGCAGCGTTGTCTGTGTGTGTGGGTGTCTGTGTAGGGCAGTTGTTTGTGGTTCCCAGTGTGTGTGTGTGGTGTGTTGTGCAGTGCGCGCGCGTGTGTGTGTGTTGGGGGGAGGTGTGCACTTCCCATCGTGCTCCATCCCCCATGCAGCGCACTCCCCATCGTGCTCCATCCCCCATGCAGCGCACTCCCCATCGTGCTCCATCCCCTATGCTGCGCACCCCCCATCGTGCTCCATCTCCCATGCTGCGCACTCCCAAACGTGCTCCATCCGCCATGCTGCGCACTCCCAAACGTGCTCCATCCGCCATGCTGCGCACTCCCAAACGTGCTCCATCCGCCATACTCCGCACTCCCCATCATGCTGCATCCCCCATGCTGTGCACTCCCAAACGTGCTCCATCCGCCATGCTGCGCACTCCCCATCGTGCTCCATCCCCCATGCAGCGCACTCCCCATCGTGCTCCATCCCCTATGCTGCGCACCCCCATCGTGCTCCATCTCCCATGCTGTGCACTCCCAAACGTGCTCCATCCGCCATGCTGCGCACTCCCAAACGTGGTCCATCCGCCATGCTGCGCACTCCCAAACGTGCTCCATCCGCCATACTCCGCACTCCCCATCGTGCTGCATCCCCCATGCTGCGCACTCCCAAACGTGCTCCATCCGCCATGCTGCGCACTCCCAAACGTGCTCCATCCCCCATGCTGCGCACTCCCAAACGTGGTCCATCCGCCATGCTGCGCACTCCCAAACGTGGTCCATCCACCATGCTGCGCACTCCCAAACGTGCTCCATCCACCATGCTGCGCACTCCCAAATGTGCTCCATCCACCATGCTGCGCACTCCCAAACGTGGTCCATCCGCCATGCTGCGCACTCCCAAACGTGCTCCATGCGCCATGCTGCGCACTCCCAAACGTGCTCCATCCCCCATGCTGCGCACCCCCCATCGTGCTCCATCCCCCATGCTGCACCAGCATCAGCCTCTCTACCCGCAGCATCAGCCTCTCTCCTCCCAGCATCAGCCTCTCTACCCGCAGCATCAGCCTCTCTCATCCCAGCATCAGCCTCTCTGTCCCCAGCATCAGCCTCTCTGTCCCCAGCATCAGCCTCTCTCATCCCAGCATCAGCCTCTCTCCTCCCAGCATCAGCCTCTCTGTCCCCAGCATCAGCCTCTCTCATCCCAGCATCAGCCTCTCTCCTCCCAGCATCAGCCTCTCTGTCCCCAGCATCAGCCTCTCTGTCCCCAGCATCAGCCTCTCTCCTCCCAGCATCAGCCTCTCTGTCCCCAGCATCAGCCTCTCTCATCCCAGCATCAGCCTCTCTCATCCCAGCATCAGCCTCTCTCATCCCAGCATCAGCCTCTCTCCTCCCAGCATCAGCCTCTCTCATCCCAGCATCAGATCAGCCTCTCTCCTCCCAGCATCAGCCTTTTCTGTCCCCAGCTGATGCCTTTTCGGTCCCCAGAATCAGCCTCTCTCCTCCCAGCCTACCCCAGCCCTCAGCCTCCCCCAGCATCAGCCTCTCTTCTCTCAGCCTCCCCATCCCAGCCTTCCCCAGGATCAGCCTCTCTCCTCCCAGCCTCCTCCAGCACGCCGTGCTCCTCTGCCGACACTCACAGATCCGATCGAATACACTCACACACACCCACACACACCCGATCGCATACACTCACACACACCCGATCGCATACACTCACGCACACACACATTGACGATATTGCACATACGCGCTCATACTCACAACATCCGGAGATACCACATGCTTCTGGCCATGTGATCCTCCGGCAGGTCCTGGAAGCTCACAGCACAATATCGCCGCCGAGAAGCAAGCGATATCCCAGAATGTTGTGAGTATGTGGATGCGATGTGATGTGTGTGTGAGAGTGAGTGTGATCTGATGTGTGTGTGTGTGTGTGCTGTTATGTGTGTGCGTGTGTGGATGTTCTGACGCTGCAGGACCTTGATGCGCTGGTAACTATGCTACCATGGTTACCAGCGCATCTCGTCCCCCGCTCGCACGGGAGCCCACACCAGCATACGCCGGCCAGCCCCAGCAATGCGAGGGTATGTGTCGGCTGGTTTGGCGGCGTACGCTGATGTGGGCTCCCAGGGGTACAGTACTCACCTGGTAGTCGTGGCTCCGTGACCGTGTCGGTTCGGGGAATTCGCGGGGGGGGGGTGTTTGGGGGGGGCAGAGCTAGCGTGCATTGCGTGAGGGGGGCGGGGCGTGGCTGAGTTGCCAATGCCTGCAGGGTGCCGGGGCGAGAGGCCAATCTGTGGGGGGGGCGGAGCCTGGGCGAGCGGCCGGCCAATCCGTGTGGGGGCGCAGCCTGGGCGAGCGACCAATCCGTGCGGGGGGGCGGGGCCATGGCGAGCCCAGCGGCCAATCAGCTTTGTGTCACCGTAAGGACACAATTTTGGAGCAAGACAGACAGACAGACCGACAGACCGACAGATAGACAGACAGACAGAATAAGGCAATTATATATATAGATTGAGTAACATTGACTCAGCAGCCCCTACTTTCATATTCCTGGGACTGTTTATATAGTAGGTCCATAGGGGGGGTGGAGCCTAGCTGAGCGTGAGACACGACGTGGTTGCCAGGACGACTGGGTGACAGTTAGTCAGTTAACAGTCAGTCAGTAAGGAGTGACAAGAAGAGATGAGAGTTAAGGCCCCGTCACACTAAGCAACATCGCTAGCAACATCGCTGCTAACGAACAACTTTTGTGACGTAGCAGCGATGTTGCTAGTGATGTCGCTGTGTGTGACATCCAGCAACAACCTGGCCCCTGCTGTGAGGTCGTTGGTTGTTGCTGAATGTCCTGGGCCATTTTTTAGTTGTTGCTGTCCCGCTGGGAAGCACAGATCGCTGTGTGTGACAGCGAGACAGCAACAACTAAATGTGCAGGCAGCAGGAGCCGGCTTCTGCGGAGGCTGGTAACCACAGTAAACATCGGGTAACCAAGAAGCCCTGTCCTTGGTTACCCGATATTTACCTTTGTTACCAGCCTCCGCCGCTCTCACTGTCAGTGCCGGCTCCTGCTCTGTGCACATGTAGCTGCAGGACACATCGGGTTAATTAACCCGATGTGTGCTGTAGCTAGGAGAGCAGGGAGCCAGCGCTAAGCATTGTGCGCTGCTCCCTGCTCTGTGCACATTTAGCTGCAGTACACATCGGGTAATTAACCCGATGTGTGCTGTAACTTGGAGAGCAAGGAGCCAGCGCTAAGCGGTGTGCGCTGCTCCCTGCTCTGTGCAGCTGCACCCTGTACTCTATACCCTATATATGTACCCTATGCAGCTGCACCCGGTGTGCGCTGCTCCCTGCTCTGTGCACATTTAGCTGCAGCACACATCGGGTAATTAACCTGATGTGTGCTGTAACTAGGAGAGCAGGGAGCCAGCGCTCAGTGTGCGCTGCTCCCTGCTCTCTGCACGTGTAGCTGCGTGCACTGGTAACCAAGGTAAATATCGGGTTGGTTACCCGATATTTACCTTAGTTACCAAGCGCAGCATCTTCCACGCGGCGCTGGGGGCTGGTCACTGGTTGCTGGTGAGCTCACCAGCAACTCGTGTAGCGACGCTCCAGCGATCCCTGCCAGGTCAGGTTGCTGGTGGGATCGCTGGAGCGTCGCAGTGTGACATCTCACCAGCAACCTCCTAGCAACTTACCAGCGATCCCTATCGTTGTTGGGATCGCTGGTAAGTTGTTTAGTGTGACTGGACCTTAAATTGATGACTGAAAGAAGGGCTAGAAATAACATAGGCCTGATGTCCTGAGCGAGGGTACCCCAAAAGAAAAGAAAGACACTGGAAAAAGGGTAACCCAGATGGAAAGGGGACGCTTTAGGTCTGGCGAGAGCCGGCTGAAGAGTTCAGGTCGACACCGGTATAACTGGACCGAGGAGGTTTGTCAGGTTTATCCCCAAACTATTGACCATTAGCCTGGGATCCTAAATAAGAGGAGTCCCGGTACCCATCAAGAGTCTGACTACTAACCCCAAGCCGAGTTCACAACGCTGTTGCGGGATAGATAAAGAAATCGTGCAGCATCAGACCCCTGAGAAAACCAGTGATGAGACTAACGAGTAGGTTAAAGAGGGAGTCACAGAGCCCTCAGAGCAGAGACCGAGAAAGAGACAAAGAAAGGTTACCTCAGAGAGAGACTCTGTCATCAAATCTCCTCCGAAACTTGTGACCATTGGCCTTCTGGTAACCGAACTGTTGCTGCTGTGAACTGTACAAAACAAACCAGATGCCAAAAAAAAGACTTGTTTAAGCTGATGTGGACTCGGTGTGTCGTCTCTCCGCCATTCGACAGGACCCTGCGACATCAGAGAAGAAGGCAGCCATCACCGCTTGGTCGCTTCCCTCCTGGTCAGCGACCCGCCACCCTGAGGTAAGAAATCTCCACCTGTGGGGAGCTGAGAGATCTTAAGCTGCCGTCACCATCACCTCAGAGGTCGGCCGCGGGCAGCGCTTGTATATCCCGCTTACCACACACCACAGGTGGCGTCACGTATATCCCCAAAATCATCCCTGAACCCCATTCCACAGCCGCAGAGTGAGCGCCCAGGGCACGAAGCCGGGACCGACCACCTGTAATAACGCCATCGAGAGTAAAGTATCCGTAGTCCCGGCGCCAGAGTACCCCTACCGAAAACCCCGATGGTCGACTCACGGCTATATTGACTAAAAAATAAAAAAGGTTATGGCTCTTGGAAGAAGGAGTAAAAAACAAAAATGAAAAACGGAAAATCGCCTAGGGGTGAAGGGTACTTCATTAGAAAATTAAAGGGTTTGTCCAGGACTTTAACATTGATGAGGATCAATGTCTGATCAGGGGGAGTGCAATTCCCAGCACCCCCAGTGATCATCTGTTCCCGGTGCAACTGCTGTTGGCTGGAACTACTCAGTTTCAGAGCTGCACAGCTTTGTCCACTATATAATGGCCATGGATAGGTACTGCATATCTGCCTCCTATTCAAATTAATAGGGAGTCGACATGCAGTACTTCACCAAAGCCACTATACCGTCAACGTGGCTCTGCAGCTCTGAAACTGAAAAAAAAAAATAATCACCAATTTTGTTAGAGAAGAAAACCCATACCAACCAATACCCACAGGATAAGTAAAACTGTAATTTATAATACAATCATAATCATGGGTGTGGGGGTATATAGGACCAATGGGACAAAGGTCACAAAATAACAATATCTTTATTAGTATTTGATAAAAAGAGCATATATTAGATATTTAAATTATTTTTAAAAAACCCCCAACCATTGGCTGGAAAGAGAAGGGCGTTACAAATGAGGTAACCCGCAAACCACACGGTATGCAAAAAGGGGGGGGGTTGTTCAAAAATATAAATAAGGGTTAAAGTACAAAATTGAGTAAACAGCAAGGGGAAATAGTGTCATGTGCTAAGAAGAGGTCACCTTACATTAAACCACAATACATACACCTAATTGCTGCCATAATATGTGGTAGTGGTGATAACACAAAATTATTACCTAAGTACGTGTGGCGCATGCACCAACCGAAATTATCAATAGCATGTGGCTATAATAAAATATATAGAAAAATATGAGGAGATACTCCAGCTCACCCTTCTTCACTCCAGAATCCACCACCGACGCACGGAAAAAGGATCCCTCCGTTTGATTTTGCTTTCAATTCTCCTTGAGATGCTGGATCCCTCCGTTTGATTTAAATAAAAATATATATTAACCACATGAGGTTGCAGGTATACAATGTAAGAGGAAACTGCTACATAATAAAATTGGTATCCATGATGCTAAATAGTCATATCGAGTCATATAGAACCAGTAATAGATACAAAGTAAATACAGATAAATGAGGAGATTTACCAAAGTATAGTTGGAGCACAAATCCAGGTGTGTGACGCCCACCCCGACGCGCGCACGTTTTGGTGCCGTCTACTTCAGGGGGTAAAGTAGACAGCACCGAAACGTGCGCGTCACACACCTGGATTTGTGCTCCAACTATACTTTGGTAAATCTCCTCATTTATCTGTATTTACTTTGTATCTATTACTGGTTCATTTGACACCATATGACTATTTAGCATCATGGATACCAATTATATTAGGGAGCAGTTTCCTCTTACATTGTATACCTGCAACCTCATGTGGTTGGTATATATTTTATTATAGCCACATACTATTGATAATTTCGGTTGGTGCATGCTCCACACGTACTTTGGTAATAATTTAGTGTTATCACCACTGCTGCATATTATGGCAGCAGTTAGGTGTATGTATTGTGGTTTAATATAAGTTTACCCCTTCTTAGCATGTGACACTTTTTTTCCCTTTGCTGTTTAATCAATTTTGTACTTTAAGCCTTATTTATATTTTTGCACAACTCCCCCCCCCCCCCTTTTTGCATACCGTGTAGTTTGCGGGTTACCTCATTTGTGACACCCTTCTCTTTCCAGCCAATGGTTGTGTTTTTTTAAAAATAATTTAAATATCTAATATATGCTCTTTTTATCGAATACTAATAAAGATATTGCTATTTTGTGACCTTTTGTTCGTTTTTTCTTCTTTGGTTCAGCTCTGAAATTGAGTAGGCTGGCGGTGGCCCTGGGAACAGCAGATTGGCAGGGGTACCGGGTGTCGCATTCCTTGTGATCAGGCATTGATAACCTATCCTAAAAATAGGTTATCAGTATTGAAGTCCTTGAAAACTCTTTTAACTCCTTCACCCCCGGCCTATTTTGTGTTATTCGTTATTTTTTTTTTTTTGCTCCCCTTCTTCTGAGAGCCATAACTTTTTTACTTTTCCATCAATCTTGCTATATGAGGGGTTTTTTTTGCGGGATGAGTTGTAATTTTAAAAGAATCCATAAGTTTTACCATATAATATACTGGAAAACAGAAAACAAATTCCAAATGTGGGAAAAATTGCAAAACAAAAAAGTGCCACTGCACGATTGTTTTTTGGGATATTTTATTCACTGTATTCAATATATGGTAAAACTGATGTGTCACTGTGATGCCTCCGGTCAGTATGAGTTCATAGACACCAAACATGTATAGGAGTTAAAAAAGATTCAGAGGTTTGTCCAAAAAAGTGGCACACTTTTTGCGCCATTTCCCGCAACCCATAGCGTTCTCATTTTTTGGGATTTATGGCTCAGTGATGGCTTATTTTTTGTGTCTTAAGCTGACGTTTTCATTGGTGCCATTTTTACACAGATACTATGTTTTGATCGCCTGTAATTCCATTTTGCGCAAACTTTTCAGCAACCAAAAAAACATAATATTTGGTGTTTGGAATATTTTGCTGCCAATGCCGTTTACTGATCAGATTAATTGATTTTATATTTTGATAGATTGGGCATTTCTGAATGCGGCGATACCAAATGTGTGTATATTTTGTTAACCCTTTAATTTTCAATATGGCGAATGGGGGTTATTTGAACTTTTAGTTTTTTTTATTGTTTTAATTTTTTAAAACTTTTTTTGCTTTTTTTATTTTACTAGTCCCCTCAGTGGACTATAAGGATCAGAAGTCTGATTGCTCAATAATTTCTGTTGATCACAGCTACACAGCTATACTCACCTCTTGTTACAGGTAGCACTCGGCTGGGTGAAACAGGAAGTGAGTCATGTGAGCTACAGAAGTCATCACATGACCATGTGCTACCATGGCAACCATCGGCTCACCGTGATCACGTTATGGCAGCTGGGTGAGTGAAGATTTACTGCAATGGGCATTTAAATAACTGTCACATTTTGACAATTTAAGGGGTTAACAGGTGCGAGTGGATCAAGGATTCACCCGTGCCTGGGAGGTACACATGTCAGTTGTTCAAATCAGCTGAAATGTGCAGAAATCGCCGCCGGCTGCCCGTAGCAGCCGCAGGTGATTACACCTATATGGCTTTGGACATAATGTTACGGTCCGTGGTTGTTAAGGGGTTAATCATTCATCAAATTGAAAACAATAACTACGGGTAAAACAAACAGATTAATAAAAATCAAGCCCCAAATGATTACAATGTATCCACATGGAAAATATCACAATATACTGAAAATAATTATAACTTTATACATATACACTAGTGTGCAAACGTTTTCGGCAGGTGTAGAAAAAATGCTGTATAGTAAGAATCAATTTAAAAAATAGAATAATAATATTATTTATTTACTTATATAGCACCATTAAATCCATAATGCTTTACATACATCAGCAACACTGTCCTCATTGGGTCTCACATTCTAAATTCTGTATCAGTATGTCTTTGGTGTGTAGGAGGAAACCGGAGGAAACCAACGCAAACATGGGAAGAACATACAAACTCCTTGCAGATGTTGCTCTTGATGGGATTTGAACCCAGGACTCCAGCGCTGCAAGACTGCAGTGCTAACCAGCGTGCCACCCACGAAGTGTCATTAGTATAAATTTAACATGTAACAAAATGTAAAGTGAATCAACAAAGGAGAAATCTAAAGCAAGTCAAAATTTGGTGTCACTACCTTTTCTTCAGAAAAGCTGAATTTTTTCTAGATACACTTGAACATTGTCGAGATTTTGTAGGATTTTAATTACCTGTATCAGTAACCAATCACACCAACAGATAATAATAATCAGCATTTTCATATGTAGGTTTAAACACTATCATTAACTGAAGCAGAAACAGCTGTGTATAAATCTGAAAACTGGGTGAGGAACAGGCAACCTCTGCTACATATGTGAGGTTGAGGAAGACCGTTTCATATCACAGGTCATAGCCCGTGGCTAGAGTGAGCACAGCAACAAGACACAAGGTAGTTATGCTGCATCAGGAAAGATTTGAAAACAGACTGGGGTTTTAAGATGTGCTATTGAAGCTCTGTTGAAGGTTGAAGAAGCATCAAGTAATGGGCAAAACCATAGATGCTGTGGTCGGCTATGGAAACTTAATGCAGCAAATGAAGGACACATAATGCTTACTGACCTTTTAAATTGAAAGATATCCAGCATTGTAATCAGCACAGAACTGTCAGCAACTGGTGTAACCTATTTACATCTGTCTACTGTTTGGAAAAATCTGGCAAGAATTGGTCTTCATTGAAGAATTTTGGCCATTAAGCCATACCCTTGACATGGAAACAAGACGAAGCAATCCAACCATAGATGAAAACAGGAACTGGGCAGCAGATGCTCTGGACTGCTGCTTCAAAATATTTTTCTGTAACAGTTTTTGGCCCAAGGACTGGAGAGTGTCAAAATAATGAGCGTCTGTAAGGAACATAGAAGTATGTTGGAGGTTCCTTGTAAGTTTGAAGCTACATTTCAGCAAATGAAGTTGGAGATTTGATCAGTTCCTCAATACTAAGAAATGCAATCAGACATAACCATCATGCAATACCATCAACGAGGTGTCAGATTGGCTACAAATACATTTTGCTTCAGTACAAGGACTCCAAACATACAGCCAATGTCATTAAGAACTATCTATAAAAAAAGAACATGGAGTCCTGGCAGTGACGAGATGGCTCACAGAGCCCTGATGACAAAATAATATAGTTTGTGTAGTACAAAATGAATATACAAAAGAATTTCCACAAGGCTACATCCACAGAAGATCTGTGGTTTATTCTTCAAGATATTTGGAATAACCTCCCTCCCGAATTCCTTCAAAAACTGTATGTAAGTCTACTTAGAGGATATCATGATTTGATGCTGTTTTGTGACCAAACGGCGGTCACCCCAAATATTGATTTTATTTTAATTTCTCTTGTTCACTCATTTTGTATTTTGTTGATTGCTAAAAATTAATAAACAATAATTTTTCAGACCTCAACTAGGACCACAATAGTTATATAATCCAAAAGCAGGAGCACTCCTCCATTCAAACAAAAAAAATTAGATGCTTTTAATAGTGCATATCCAAACAGTAATGTTTCACTTCCCCCCGGAATCTCTCTGACACTGACTTGAGAAAGGTTCCAGGAGGAACTGAAACATTACAGTTTGGATATGCACTAATAAAGGCATGTCATTTTTTTCACTGGAATGGAGGAGTGGAGTTTATATATATAAATATATATATATATATATATATATATATATATATATATAATTCACTCCTACATATACATTTCAAACTATTGATACTTTTATTTTTAAGAGCTTCCTTACTTTGCAGCACTTTTGCCACGCTTGAATAAAGAGTATGGACATCTATATAAAGAATGAGACATCTGTTCACAAATTACAAAATATTTAACAAGAACTAGGCTAAAATTAGTTACATAGTTACTTAGGTTGAAAAAAGACCTAGGTCCATCTAGCTCAACCTTCCTCCATCAGTTCTACATTTGGTCACTAAGTCATTTATAACCAACACCGTTGTGTGTAGTGAGGAAATCATTCAGCCCTTTTTTAAAAGCTGTTATAGTATCTGCAATTACTACCTCTTGTGGTCGGCATTCCACAGTCTGACTGCTCTAACTGTAAAGAACCCTTTCCTATTTAGCTGCCGGAATCGCTTTTCTTCCACTCGCAGTGAGTGCCCCCTGGTCCTTAGTATTGTCTTCGGAAGAAATAAGTCATGTGCCAGTCCTTTATATTGATCACACATGTATTTATACAAATAAATGAGATCTCCTCTGAGACGTCTTTTTTCTAAGCTAAACATATCTAACTTTTTCAACCTGTCATCATATGTGAGGCCTTCCATTCCTTGTAATAGTCTAGTTGCCCGCCTTTGAACTGACTCTAACTTCTGAATGTCCTTTTTGAAATGTGGAGCCAAAACTGGATCCCGTATTCCAGATGTGGCCATACAAGTGATTTATAGAGGGGTAACAATACGTTGGGATCACAGGATCTAATCTCTCTTTTTATAGACACTAAAATCTTGTTTGCTTTAGCAGCTGCTGCTTGACATTGACTGCTGCTGCTCAGCTTATTTGTAATGACAATACCCAAGTCCTTCGCCTGTTCTGTAGTCCCGAGTTTACTTCCATTTAATGTATACGCAGCTATAGGATTACTCCGTCCTAGGTGCAATACTTTACATTTATCAACATTAAATCTCATTTGCCAAGTATCTGCCCAATCTGACATCTTATCCAGATCTTTTTGTAAAATTGTACTATCCAGGTCAGTTTTTAATATCCTACATAGTTTGGTGTCATCAGCAAAGACTGACACTTTACTATCAATCCCATCCACAAGGTCATTAATAAAGAGATTAAAAAGAATTGATCCTAGCACAGATCCCTGCGGCACCCCACTGCTGACTATAGCCCATTTAGAGAATGTACCATTTATGACTACTCTTTGTTTCCTATCTTTTAGCCAATTCCTTACCCAGTTGCATATAGTTTCCCCTAGTCCTTGCTTCTGGAGCTTTAGTATAAGGCTATTATGTGGTACTGTATTAAATGCCTTTGCAAAGTCCAAATAAATCACATCAGCTGCATTACCAATATCCAGGTTTGCACTTACCCCCTCATAGAACCCCAACATGTTGCTTAGACACGACTTATCTTTCATAAATTCATGCTGTTTGTCAGTTATTATATTATTTTCTGTAATATATTTTTGCATGTCATCCCTTAAAATGCCCTCAAAAACTTTGCATACTACTGATGTCAGGCTTACTGGACGGTAGTTGCCTGGATCTACCCTCTTACCTTTCTTAAATATCGGTACCACATCAGCAATCCTCCAATCCTGAGGCACCAACCCTGTTACAAGCGAGTCTAAAAAGTTGAGATTCAGCGGTCTGTCGATTACGGAGCTCAATTCCCTCAATATTCGTGGATGAATGCCATCTGGCCCTGGGAATTTGTCAATGTTTAATTTACTCAGATGTAGGCGTACTTCTTCTTGTGTTAAATTAATAATATCGGGTGGTGAACTTTGATTTTTCACTTGTTGAATGATCCCAGGTACAGTCAGTTCCTTGGTGAACACAGATGACAAATGCCTATTTAATATCTCAGTCTTTTTTTTTGTCCTCTATAACTAACTTGTTATTATATTTTAAGGGGCCAATACTATCCTTTATTTTCCTTTTGGCATTAATGTATTTATAAAAGATTTTGGGATTTATTTTAATGTCCTTGGCGATTTTTGTTTCAGTAGCTAATTTTGCTTGTTTGATTTCTTTTTTACATTTCCTATTGATATCTTTATACTTCTGAAATGCTATTTCTGTATTCTCAGCCTTTAAGATTTTAAACGCCCTTTGTTTTTGTTTTAGTATACTTTGTACAGTCTTATTTACCCATAGTGGTTTCTTTTTATTCCTGGACATTTTATTACCAGAGGGTACAAGTTTTTTTACAGGACTCTAGTAGTATATCCTTAAACTTACCCCATTTATGTTCAGTGGTCCAGTTATCATGACTTTGTAACAATCTGCACATTTAAGCTCTTCCCTTAATTTGTTGAAATCGGCTTTCCTAAAATTCCAGGTTTTAGCATTTCCCCTTTGAAATGTTCTATTGAATATTACTTTAAAGCTTACCATATTATGATCGCTGGTGCCCAAGTGCTCCCGGACCTGTAGATCTCAAATTATATCCGGTCTATTTGACAGGACCAGATCTAGCAAATGATCTCCACTAGTCGGTTCATCTACCATCTGAGAGAGTAAATTGTCTCTCAGAAAAAACTTACAGCTTTTAACACAACCAGAAAATTCTATGTCCCACTGTATGTCTGGATAGTTGAAATCCCCCATAAAAAGAACCCGATTATTATTATTAGCTGCCTTTTCAATTTGTTCCAGCATTTCACCCTCTATTTGTTCAGGTATGTTAGGAGGCTTATAGCAAACTCCAATTAAAATTTTTCCATAATTCCCCTCCCCATGTACATTTACCCATACTGACTCTACATTGCTACAGTTCCTTCCCAATGTCATCATTCAACACAGGTTTTAGGTTAGATTTAAATAATATACACACCCCACCACCTTTTTTGTCTTTCCTGTCCTTCCTAAATGTAGTATAACCCTGTATGTTTGTCACCCAGTCATGGCTTTCATCCCGCCAGGTTTCTGTAATGCCCACCACATCATAATCCATGGTTCACGTAAGAGTCTCCGATTCATTCATTTTGTTTGCAAGACTTCTTGTATTTGCCAGTAGACATTTAATACTATTAACACTTTTATTACTCCTACCCTCCCTACGTTCCTTGCATGTCTCATCCCCCCTAATCCTTCATTGACGCCTACTGTCTAACTGTCTATATCTGCTCTATCTATCCCCTTATTTGCTCCACTAACCTCCCTCCCCCCAGATCCTAGTTTAAAAGCTCCTCCATCCATCTGACCATTTTCTCCCTCAGTACAGCTGCACCCTCCCCATTGAGGTGCAGCCCGTCCCTACCGTACAGCCTGTAGCCGACTGAGAAGTCGGCCCAGTTCTCCATGAACCCGAACCCTTCCTTCCTGCACCAATTTCTAAGCCACATATTTATCTCCCTAAGCTCCTGCTGTCTTTCTAGTGACGCTCATGGCACCGGTAGTATTTCTGAAAACACCACCTTGAAGGTCCTGGACTTCAGCTTCTCTCCTAGTTCCCTGTAATCATTTTTAAAGGACCTTCCACCTGCATCTAACTTTGTCATTAGCACCAATGTGCACCATGTCTGCTGGGTGTTCCCCAGCCCCACCCAGAAATCTGTCTATGCAGAAGCAGTGTGTGAAAAGTTAAGTACACCACTACTCCATTAGTAATTCAAAAAGTAAGTAGCAGCCAGGTGATGCTAATCAAATGCCCTCATCTCTTTCAGGATCAACGTCATCAGCCATATTCCTGCCTTTGATGTCGGCTGATACGCAGAGCCCAAATCTTTCCAGGCACTTGAAGGCTGATTTAATCAGTCGTCAAGTGCCTCGAATAGCCGCCAGAGGATCCGCGATCCACCAGTAGCTATTAACCAAATGCAGCTGTCAATTTCTGACAGCTGCATTTAACACTCGATCACAGGAAGTGCATAATTGATCCCACCCATTGGCATACCCGTCACATTATCGCGGGGTGCCGATGGGTTGTCATGACAATCAGGGGTCAGCTGATGACACCCAGGCCTATCATGTGAACACCAGCTGTAAGTCAGCAGTTATAGGAGATTATGATTTTTGCTATACAAAGCAGGGCTGAAGCCTTGCTTTGTATAGCTCAGGCGATCATAGCTTCAAATCCCCTAAAGAGACTAATAAATACTGAAAAAAGTAAAAAATAAGGTGTTAAAAGGCGTTTAAAAATTAAGAAAAAGCACAAAAGTTTAAGTCACCCCCTTTTGCCCAGTTAAAAAGAAAACAAGTGACAAAAATTAAACAATACACATATTTGGTATTGCCGAGTTCAGAAATGTTCAATCTATCAAAATTTAAAATAAATTAATCTAACCGGTAAACGTCATAATGAGAAAAAAAAATCATACAATGTTACGGGCGGACTGGCGGATTAGGATAAAGGTGGTGTATATCCCAATTGCTAGTCGGGGTCCACCGTGCTCCAAGATGGTAAAGGAGCTGCTAGCAACTCGTTGGTCAGGCGGATATTACAGAGCTGGGTGGCTCCGAAATAATATGAACCTGATCCAAGTTAGGCGTCACTTGGACCAGGACTATTGTGAACCCTGTTAACACCACAGGGTCCACATACCCAGACCAGGAGCTCCTTTGTTAACGCCACAGGGTTCTGGGGTACACTGTCCGTGGCAGGCATTGGATGCCTAACCCTACCTACCGCTTCCAGAACTAGTGGTTGAGACCACAATGTGGCTCTATCAGTTGCATATGGGCAAGTGCATATGAAGAATGAAGACTGCACACCTCCATATGGTTTCCAAGCACTTTTAACACCTAGGGTCCGCCCCAAACCCTGTGTCAGCCACAATGGCAACTCCAGGGGACAATAGCGGAGTGCCACATCATCAGTGATGTCACCAGCAGCATATCAGGAACCGCCACGTCACTGATGACACAATGGCAGCACCGCCCCAAACACCCTACCAGTCACAGTCATTGTCTGATGACCAATGATGGGGTGCCAGGTCATAGGGGCGGGCCTCAGCGAACCAGTCCGGAGTGGTCACATCATCAGGACACCTGACGCTATCCATCAGGACCAGCCACCTCATGGACATGCCCAGTGAAGTCCTTACTGGACTTAGCCTCTGATTCACTAAGTGCCTCAGCATGCTCAGTAGCCTGAACAACAGACTCAGCCTGAGCATGCTCAGTAAGCACAACACAGAACTTGGACACAGAACAAAGTCCAAGTACCTGAGCAAAGAGGCTTTTCGCACAAAGTGTGGGAGCATGCTCAGTAGCCTGAACTGAGTCAGAAATGGTACTAATAGGCTGTGCATGCTCACCAGGTGAAACACTGGACTTATGCTCTGGCTGGGGCAAATTCGCAAGCGCATGCGCCCTAGCTGCTTCTCTACACTTGGAGAATGAAGCAGCCAGCTGGACGACCCGAGGCATGGGCAAAAATGGCGGCCTGGGCGTTGCAGGAACCGCAGCAGGCTGCTTGTGGCTACGGCGGCGCCGATTTGAAACAACAGTATGTTGGTTTCAAGAATATAAGAAAATACAATAAAAGGTGAACAAAATATTTACCCCAAAATGGTAACAGAAAAAATGTCAGCTCGGGGCACAACAAATAAGCTCTAAACCAGCCCGAGATCCCCAAGAATTAAAACATCAGTGAGGACAAAGCACAAATTGGGAAACAAATTTCTGATTTTTTTTCACCACTTAAAAAAAATAGAAATAAATAAATATATATATGTATATATATATATATATATATATATATATATATATATATATGCAGCACTCTGGGGTATGCTACCCCAGTTATCTGCAGGATCCTAAGGCTTTCTGGAACACCCTATGCTGACAACCCACACCTCACACACAGGTAGGGGCACATTCCCTGAGACCTGGGCGCAGCATGTAGAGGGTTAACAGTGGTCATATGTGAGAACCAATCCATTAGCTGTTAGCCTGGGAAAGGGGTGTGGCTTGTGGGAAGCAACAGGTGTTGCTAGGCAGAGTTGGCAGAGATAAAAAACAACAGTTGAAGGAGTGACAGTTGAAAGGAGCCAGAGAGTGAGAGGGGTGTGAGGATTGTGAGGAGACCCCCAAAAGGCGACTAGGAGGTAGTAGCCTGAGGGTAGATAGATCCCAGGCACTACGCACGAGGGGGTACTGGACCCCAGAATAGACGACAGCTGCAGGCGGTCTGCTGATCCAGCCGTGTGTGGTGACTTCCAGGGTACCACACCACCTATAGGCTCAGAGACACAGCTTCATATATAGGACCCGGGAGAGGGCACAGAGAAGTAGCCTACCCCACAAGGGACCGTGAGGCCTGTCATACTGGGCCCGGAAAACAAAGGAGCGGAGCGCCGAAGGTCACCAACAGCTTCAGGCAAGGGGACCATCAGCTCTGCATGTGCACGGAGGGCTCAACTGGGACTCACGTCAGCAGCGGGACAAAGGAAAGTCGGTTAACCAGCCGTACCAACCTGCACTTGCAACATCAAGTGAGTAAATACCAATTAATCTTCAAGAACTGTGTCGTGTTTATTACTGGCGCACCACAAGGTGCAGCACACCTACATGGGACTTAAGCCCCTACTGGGGGAGGGCGCGAATACACTTGCTGCTATACCATCTGTCCCTAAAACCACAGCAGCGGCGTGACATCTTATTACCGCAACCCGCCAGAGGCGTCACAAAGGACATAAAATAACCCTGTTACTGAGCGCCCCCAGGTAACGGAACCGGGCACGGCCACCTGTGACAGTGATCCCCATTAACCACCACCCAGAACCGAGTATCCCAAGGGCCTGGGGTGTGGCAGCGCTCTGCAAATATATATATATATATATATATATATATATATATACACAGTACAGACCAAAGGTTTGGACACACCTTCTCATCTCTAGAACGACTTTAAGAGGATACTTTGTGCAGCAGGCTTTTATGGTAAAATAGCTGCTAGGAAACTACTGCTAAGGACAGGAAACAAGCAGAAGAGACTTTTTTGGGCTAAAGAACATAAGGAATGGACATTAGACCATTGGAAATCTGTGCTTTCGTCTGATGAGTGCAAATTTGAGATCTTTGGATCCAACCACCGTGTCTTTGTAGAAAAGGTGAACGGATGGACTCTACATGGCTGGTTCCCACCGTGAAGCATGAAGGAGGAGGTTTGATGGTGTGGGGGTGCTTTGCGGGTGACACTGTTGGGGATTTATTCAAAATTGAAGGCATACAGAACCAGCATGCCTACCACAGCATCTTGCAGCGGCATGCTATTCCATCTGGTTTGCATTTAGTTGGACCATCATTTATTTTTCAACAGGACAATGATCACAAACACACCTCCAGGTTGTGTAAGAGCTATTTGACTAAGAAGGAGAGTGATGGGGTGCTACGCCAGATGACCTGGTCTCCACAGTCACCAGACCTGAATCCAATCGAGATGGTTAGGAGTGAGCTGGACCGCAGTGTGAAGGCAAAAGGGCCAACAAGTGCTAAGCATCTCTGGGAACTCCTTTAAGACTGTTGGAAAACCATTTCCGGTGACTACCTCTTGAAGCTCATCAAGAGAATGCCAAGAGTGTGCAAAGTAGTAATGAAAGCAAAAGGTGGGTACTTTGAAGAACCTAGAATATAAGACATATTTTCAGTTGTTTCACACTTTTTTAAGTACTTCATTCCAAATGTGTTAATTCATAGTTTTGATGCCTTCAATGGGAATCTCAATTTTCCGAGTCCTGAAAATAGAGAAAACTCTTTGAATAAGAAGCTGTGTCCACACTTTTGGTCTGTACTGTATATATGTATATATATATATATATATATATATATATATATATATATATATATATATATATATATATATATTATATACACACACACACACACACATATTTGGGGTATCTACCTACTTGTACTGACCTGGGTAATCATAATAACCCCCCCCCCCCCAACAAATACATGGTTACATTGCACCTTTTTCACCACTTTTTTCACCACACTTGGAGTTTTCTTTCCCATTTTCCACTAAACTGTGAGGCAGAATGAATGGTGTAATTCAAAAGTACAACTCATCCCACAAAAACACAAGCCCTCATATGGCTATATTGATGAAAAAATAAAAATGTGTATGCTTTTGGAAAAAGGGGAAGAAAAAACAAGAATGCAAAATGGAAAATCCCCCGGGGTGGAGGGGTTAAATAATTGTTCATTAGTAAGTGTGGCCATTTGTATAAAAGCAGAAGATTGGGCAGTTTGCTGGTATTCATGTGTGCTATTAAAAATTCAAGGAGAAAGGATAATAAAGAGAGGCAATTGTTGCTGCACAATAATTGGAGAAGCACATTTTAAGTATGAGTTGCTGTACTTACCCTAATTTTAAGAGCTTCTAGACCATTTTTTTATATTATGTCCTGATACATAAAATCATACAATTCAGAAAAGGTGTGTTTAGTTTTCCTTTTGACTGTACATTAACCTGTTAATCTAAATTTATCCAACTAAAATGTGTTGTAACGTAATTGTAAGATGTGCCAAATTTATCATCCATCCATAAGTCACGGTCATA
Organism: Anomaloglossus baeobatrachus; assembly: GCF_048569485.1. NCBI lineage: Eukaryota > Metazoa > Chordata > Amphibia > Anura > Aromobatidae > Anomaloglossus > Anomaloglossus baeobatrachus. Next base: position 204,497,295 of record NC_134358.1, read on the forward strand.
AATTTGGTCTATCTAGGCTAAATCTTACTAGTATAATTTTAGGACATTGTATAAATGTATCCCATATACAGTACAGACCAAACGATTGGACACACATTCTCATTCAAAGAGTTTTCTTTATTTTTATGACTCTGAAATCTGTAGATTCACATTTAAGGCATCAAAACTATGAATTAACACATGTGGAATGAAATACTTAACAAAATAGTGTGAAACAACTGAAAAAATGTTTTATATTCTAGGTTCTTCAAAGTAGCCACCTTTTGCTTTGATTACTGCTTTGCACACTCTTGGAATTCTCTTAATGAGCTTCAAGAGCTAGTCACCCGAAATGGTCTTCCAACAGTCTTGAAGGAGTTCCCAGAGATACTTAGCAGTTGTTGGCCTTTTTGCCTTCACTCTGCGGTTCAGCTCACCCCAAACCATCTCGATTGGGTTCAGGTCTGGTGACTGTGGAGGCCAGGTCATCTGGTGTAGCAGCCCATCACTCTCCTTCTTAGTCAAATAGCTTTTACATAGCCTGGAGGTGTGTTTGGGGTCATTGTCCTGTTGAAAAAGAAATGATGGTCCAACTAAACGCAAACCGGATGGAATAGCATGCCGCTGCAAGATGCTGTGGTAGCCATGCTGGTTCAGTATGCCTTCAATTTTTAATAAATCCCCAACAGTGTCACCAGCAAAGCACCCCCACACCATAAAACCTCCTCCTCCATGCTTCACGGTGGGAACCAGGCATGTAGAGTCCATCCATTTACCTTTTCTGCGTCGCACAAAGACACGGTGGTTGGATCCAAAGATCTCAAATTTGGACTCATCAGACCAAAGCACAGATTTCCACTGGTCTAATGTCCATTCCTTGTGTTCTTTAGCCCAAACAAGTCTCTTCTGCTTGTTGCCTGTCCTTAGCAGTGGTTTCCTAGCAGCTATTTTACCATGAAGGCCTGCTGCACAAAGTATTGTTCTAGAGATGTGTCTGCTGCTAGAACTCTGTGTGGCATTGACCTGGTCTCTAATCTGAACTGCTGTTAACCTGAGATTTCTGAGGCTGGTGACTCTGATAAACATATCCTCCGCAGCGGAGGTGACTCTCGGTCTTCCTTTCCTGGGGGGTCCTCATGTGAGCCAGTTTCTTTTTTTTCAGACTGACTAACCTTCATTTCTTAAAGTAATGATGGCCACTCGTATTGCTTTACTTAGAATTTGTATTATGGCAAGAAAAAAACAGCTAACAGTCTATTCAGTAGGATTATCAGCTGTGTATCCACCAGACTTCTGCACAACACAACTGATGGTCCCAACCCCATTTATAAGGCAAGAAATCCCACTTATTAAACCTGACAGGGCACACCTGTGAAGTGAAAACCATTTCCGGTGACTACCTCTTGAAGCTCATCAAGAGAATGCCAAGAGTGTGCAAAGCAGTAATCAAAGCAAAGGTGGGTACTTTGAAGAACCTAGAATATAAGAATATTTCAGTTGTTTCACACTTTTTTGTTAAGTATTTCATTCCACATGTGTTAATTCATAGTTTTGATGCCTTCAATGTGAATGTACAGTTTTCAGACTCATGAAAATAAAGAAAACTCTTTGAATAAGAAGGTGTGTCCAAACCTTTGGTCTGTACTGTAACTTAACCCCTTTAACAATCTAAGGCTATGTGCGCACTTAGCGTTTGTCCCTGCAGAAATTTCTGCAGAGATTTGAACAGCACACGTGCGCTTCAAATCGCTGCAGAAAGAGTCCGTACTGAAAAAAAAAAAGCCGATTTCATGCGCTCTGAGTGCAGCCCCTCCCATAGACAGAGCGGGCGCTGCATGCAGAGCACAGGAAAGAAGTGACGTGCCGAAACGCTGCGCACTAATACGCCATGTGCGCACTTCTCCTGCATAATCTTCATAGATTATGCTGGGGATGCAGGATGCATGCAGTTACGCTGCGGTGCAGATCGCAGCGTAACTGCATGCAAATACGCAACATGCTCACATAGCCTAAGAATTTCTCATTTCCACGCTTTAATTTTTTCTCCCTTTCTTCCAAGAGGCATAACTTTTTTATTTATCAACATGGTGGAATGGGGACTTTTTTGGGATGATAAAGGTGTAGTTTTGAAAATCACCATTCAGATTACACATAAATTATTATTTTTTTTTTAAAAAAAGTGCATTGAAATTTTGAATTGATGAAAAAAAACAAAATTCTGGCATTGGTTTGGTTTTTTTTCCCACCACGTATTTTGTGGTAAAAAGGATCTGGGAACACGATTGTCTATGTCAGTACAATTGTGTCAGTTCTAAACTTGTCTAGTTTTTTTTTACCTTAGTGGGGGAAAAAATTCCTAAACTTAGGGGAAAAAAAAGGTATCTGTCTCCATTTTCTGTGACCCGTAACTTTTTTTATTTCTCTGTCCAAAGATCTGTATGGGGCTTTTTCAGCTGACATTTTCACTGATACCATTTTATGGTGACATACACTATTTTGATCGCCTTTTATTGTATTTGTTTGGAAAAGTGTGACAACAAAAAAAACCTAATTTTGGCCTTTCAATAAATGTTATATTTTCATAGAACAGGCATTTTGGATATGATGATACCAAATATGTATATTATTTTAAATTCTTTATTTTTGATAAGGGATAAAGGCGATGATTCAAACTTTTTTATTTTTAGTTTATTTTTATTCCGTGTAGGAGACTTAAAACTGCAGTTATTCAATCACTCATAGGGTAATGTTCACACATTCAGTATTTGATCATCATTTTACATCAGTATTTGTAAGCCAAAACCAGGAGTGGGTTAAAAAATGCATAATTGTTGCCCGTGTTTCTATTATACTATTCCACTGATTGTTTTACTCTTGATTTTGGCTTACAAATACAGATGTAAGATATTGACCAAATACTTAACGTGTGCATCTGCCTGTACTATTGCTTATGTAGGGAAATTATTGACTCCTATGGAACACAGTGTCACAGTGTAACGACTCAGCGTCTGTTCACTTATGTGGGGGGTGATCTGTTCTTAATTAGGAAAGATGTATGGCTCCTTTGCTTGGTAAGTTAAGAGAAATTAGCAATTGTCTCATGTCAGACTGATTGGAGACCTATTGTCTGATAAATGCGGAATGTCTGTTAAATATGTATTGCCTCAGCCCTTTGACTACATAATTCAGAGGAAAATTATGCAGTCAGATTGATCCAGCCACCAACGATAGAGCAGCAATTTCCCACCAATTCTGTGAGGTACAATACCCTGAAATAAAAACTGAGAAGTATAAAATGGTCTTGTTTCGGTCACCAGGTTGATATTCTACAGGAATTCAGCCTAGGATATATGGTTCCAGGTGGAGGATCACAGAACTGCTTCACTTCTATCATTCTATAGGACTTCAGCCGAGGATCTACTGTTCCAGCTGGAGGATCATAGAACTGCTTCAATGCTGAGCCCAGAAATTCACTTGGAAAACCCAGGTTGGGACAATTCAGTTACCTTGCTACATTAGCTTCCTGAGCTTGCTGCTATCTCCTGTAAGTGAGTGACATCCAAAAAAGGGAAGCTGCTAGCTGGAAAATTTGGCCATGGAAGCCCTAAAATCGCAAAGATTCTAATTCCTGGCGGGCCAGCAGAAGGGTGAGACTATGTCGCCTGTATCATCTTGTGTTCTTGCTGGGAATGCACAATATGTTTTTGCCTGTTGGTGAACCAAGTCTTAACAATGTATGGTTCCCTCACCCTTTGTTTTCTGAGTAATGTTCTGCCCATGGGGAAGAAGTGCAAGTGTTCAGTGGGATGAACCCTAGTCCATAAAGTCTTTCTGGAGACAGCCAGGCCAGCAGACAAGAGCACCCACTGACCCTTGTGTCTCAACACACAGCATGTAGCTGAACTGCACAGGAAGACAACCAAGGCAGTTGCGGGGGCCTTTAGAACGTTCTTTGATAAGATAAACCTGGCTCAACCATGTAGGAGGTGCTCTGAAGTAACGTTCTTGACTGCCATGATAAATTATCTGTTCCCTGCAATCACTGGGGGGTGATTGAAGTTGATGACCACATGTGCTGCACCAATGTTATTTAAATACTGTTGTCACAGATTGAAAGTGGCATTTAAGTGGTTAAACTACAACGTTCAGAACAAGATCTAGTCACTGTAGTTACAAGCAGAAGGGTTAATGCGCATTATGAAAAACTTTGTGTATTAAACTGGTATAATATGCAAAGATCCTGATTTTTATATGGCGCACACATCTTAATGAATTAGGATATTTGAATGTGTGCCTCCATATGTGCCTCTCCATAAAACTTACTCTACTCAGAGACTGGAGTAAGATTTGTCGCTTTAATAATGCCACCGCTCATCATCATCACTTAGATAGCGGTGGTTGTTGTGGCCCAGCTCTGACAAAGTGGTTGGGGTTGGGGTAGGTGCATAGAAACCTGAAATTTTTGTGAGACTGTCATAAGTTGCAAAATTTTAGCACATCCTTGAGTTATGTGACTTTTCAAGGCTTTTTACACCAGAATTCTAGAGTAAATGCTTTGATGAATTGAACTCAACATGTCTGATCGTTTTTAGTAAACCAAATATTTTTATTACGTTACATAGACAGACATAAAGTCCACATGAAGGTTCGTGGACATCTTCTTTGAACTCTGAGCTTTAGTTCCTTCCATCAATTTTCTATTGGATTCACATCAGGTGATTGGCTGTGCCATTCAAACAGCTTTATTTTCTTTCTCTAAAACCAATTGAGAGTTTCTTTGGCTGTGTGTTTGGCATCATTGTCTTGCTGCAATCTCCACCCTCATCTACATCACGCTGGTAAATGAAAACAAATTTTTATCAAGAATGTCTCTGTACATTGGTCCTTCCTTCAATCACATGAAGTTTTCCTGTGCCATATGCTGAAAAACAGCCCCACACCATGGTGTTCCCACCTCCAAATTTCACTATTGTTATGGTATCTTGGGGATGATATTCAGTGCCTTTTGGCCTCCAAACATGGTGCGTATTATGACATTGAAATAGTTCAATGTTGGACTCAACTGACAACACTATATTCTGCCACTGTTTTAACAGGCTTATCTAAATGTTTTTGAGCAAACTTTAAAAGCACTTAAATTTGCTTTTTGTTCAGCAGTGGAGTCTTGCAACATGAGCGTTCATACAAGCCATGGAGATTGAGTGTATTACTTATTGTTTTGTTTTTTTAAACAATCTTACCTGCTGAGTTCTAAGTCTTTCTGTAGCTCTCCATAGGTGGTCCTTGGCTCTTCTTATAATTCATTTCATTCTTCTGTCTGAAATCTTGCCAGGATCACCTAGTCAAGCTCAATTAATGGTGAAATCACGTTCCTTTCACTTCTGGAATATGACCCAACAGTGCTCATTGAAACCTTCAGTAGTTTAGAAATTCTGTAATCAATTACATCAGTATGTTTTGCAACAATAAGGTTTCAAAGGTCTTGAGACAGCTCACTGGTTTTACTCATCATGAGATGTTTCTTGCGTGGCACTTTGCTTATGAGACACCTTTTTAGAGGCCATCAGTTGAACCAGCTATTTTTCACTAAGTGGTAGGATTGATTTCTAATTACTGATAGATTTCAGCTGATGCCGTGATTTTCCATGCTTTTTTCCCTGTGTCATTTCTCATCATTACCCATTACTTAATTTCATCATTACACATGTCCATAAATTAAGTTATCTATCTTTTAATTTATTTAATTTCTGTATGTCAATAGCACAAGACAGCGGTTCAGTTTACATTCAATGACAATAACTAGAGGTATCAATTTCCCAAATCATTTTTGTATAAATAATTATATAAAAAATACAAGTAGACAAGTTTTCACTTTCATGACAGGGACATTCAATTGTGACCAGTTTATACGGTAATAACTCTGGAATGCTTCAATGGATCCCAGTGATCCTAAAATCATTTTTTGTGACATATTGCACTTTATGATAGTCATACATTTGATTTGTTTTGCATATATTTGTGAAAATATCAGAAATTTGGCAAAAAGTTTGAAAATGTTTCAATTTTCAATTTTTTTATCACCATAAACTAGAGAGTTATGTCACACAAAATAGTTAATAAAAACGATTTCCTACATCATACTTCATAGCAGCACAATTTTTGAAACATCATTTTTTTGGGGTTAATAACTAAGTTAGAAGGGTTATAAGTTGATCAGCAATTTGTAATTTCTTTTATATCACATTTGAAGTGACTTTGAGGGGTCTAGGTGACAGAAAACACCCAAAAGTGACATCATTCTTAAACCTTCACCGTCAAACTGCTCAAAACCACATCTAAGAAGTTTATTAACCCTTTAGGTGCTTCACAGGAACTAAAGCAATGTGAAAGGAAAAAATGAAAATATATTTTTTTCCCCACAAAAATGTTACTTTATCCCCAAGTTTTACATGTTCACAAAGGTAACAAGAGAAAATGCACCATTAGACTTTTGGAATGCAAAATTGTCTGGAATAGATAGTGGACGCCATGTCGTGTTTGGAGAGCCCCTGATGTGCCTTAACAGTGCAAATCCCCCACATGTTCCCCCATTTTGGAAACAATACCCCTTAAGGACTTTATTTAGATGTTTGGTGACCACCATGAATGGCCAGGTGCTTCACAGAATTTTATAATGTTGAGCAGTGAAAATGGAAAAAATACATTTTTACCACAAAAATGTTGCTTTATCCCCAAATTTTAAATTTTCACTAGGGTAACAGGTGAAAATTCACTATGTAATTTGTTGTGCAATTTCTCCTAAGAAAGGCATTATCCCATATGTGGTTGAAAACTACTGTTTGGGCACATGTCAGGGCTTAGAATGCAAGGCACGTCATTTGACTTTTTGAACAGAAAATTGGCTGGAATCATTAGCTGGCACTATGACGCGCTTGGAGAGATGCTGATGGGCCTAATCAGTGAACCTCCCACTAGACTCCAGACCATATTGGGAACTATACCCAAGGAATTTATACAGATGTTTAGTGAGCATCTTGAACCCTCATGTGCTTCACAGAATTTTATAACGTTGAGCCGTGAAAATGAAAAATTATATTTTTACCACAAACATGTTGCTTTAACCCTAGATTTTTCATTTTTACTAGGGTAGCATGAGATAGTGGACCATACAATTTGTTGTGCAATTTCTGCAGAGTTCACAAATACCCCGAATGTGGTCAAAAACTAGTTTTGATGCACAGTACAAAGTGAAGAAGGGAAGGAGCGTCACATCAGCTACTTCAGATTTAGTTGGAATGGTTTACGGGTGCTATTTCACATTGGCAAAACCCCTGAGGAGCCAGAACAGCAGGCCTTACTGTGGGAGGTAGAATAAACAACTCAACAGTAGTTGAAGAATTACACCATTCACCTTGCAGTAATAGTAATAAAGCAGCTTTATTCTTCAGGTCAGTACGATTACAACGATACCAGATTTATATTATTTATTTTAGCCTTGGTTACTATCACACTAAAAAACGCTTTTATATACAAAATTAAGATTTTTTTCATCAGCAAATTTTGAAGGCTATTTTTTTTATTTGTCTACCTACAGAGTAATATGAGGGCTTGTTTTTTGTGGGATGTGTTGGAGTTTTTATTGGCATCATTTTTGGGCCACAGAATATTTGTTGTTTGCTTTGCATTCCGCTTTTGGTGAGGCTGAATCGAGAAGAAACAGCAATTCAGGTTTTTTTATATAAATATACATATTTATTGTTCTTTTGTTCTTTATTTTCTGATTTTTTTTTTTCAAAAACTTTTTATTGATTTTCCAATTTTTTATAAACATAACAAGATATTCAAGGTTACACAAGGAAAAACATTTGTCTGACAATATGTGACATAATAGGGTGCAATGCCCCAACTTGATATTTTAAACTGTTTATCTGATTGATATGGTCTCTATTAAACCAAGGCAAAAGTACTAAGAAATAACAGACGCGATACAAGTCAATTAGAATCATTAAGCCCCTAAGCCAACCCCGAATACTTCCAAATTTTCTGGCACGTCTTGTTGCTACCTTAGCGTCTCGTCTCCCTTTCCTCCGGAACCCACACCTCCGTGATTTTCAATTTACCCAGTTTGTCCTGGCTATCATTCAGAAGGTACCATTCCGATTGTATAAAAGGTGTCATCAGATTATTTATTTCTCCCTGAGTAAATTGACTTTCAATGAAATTTCTCCATTTCCCAAAGAACTTGGGTGTCAACCTATCTTTGTCCCTTTCCGCTTCCACTTTCTCCAGCCTCAATAAATTATGTAGTTCACCGATGACCTCTTTTATGGATGGTCCCTCCCTTTGTATCCAATGCTTTAATATGGACCGTTTGACTATCATGGCTATGTCATGTACTATTGTATATTTCTTCTTTCCCGGCATGTCCGATCCCCCTCTTACTCCTCCCTTAAAGGAATGGAAAATCCACACCATTAGCTCTAGATTTCCAGAAATTCCCCATGTTGCCTGGACAAATAATCTAACTTGATTCCAGAACCTGTGAATTTCCGTACACTCCCATAGTCCATGTAGCATATCTGTTTTTTCTCTTTGACATTTAGGACACCGCATATCTCTTCCCGGAATGTTGAAGCCCATAATAGCCCTGTGTAAAATTCTAAATTGGGTGTCTCTCCATCTCTCATTGGTAACATGTTTCCGCATCTGTACCCATCCCTTCAATATATCCCCTACAACTTCCTGCCCTTTCAATTGTTTCCCCCACGCTGTTAGAGTACGGCTATCCTCCCCAGATATAAGCATTCCCCGAAATGTTCGGTAAATTTTGGAAACATTTACACTTGCTACATCACTTTCCATAAGCTCATCAATCAAACTCTTATTCAATTCCTTTCCAAGCTCCCCCAAATCTACAAATACTCCATGCTTCAGTTGTTCATACTGGATGATATGTGAGCTATTAAGTTCATACTTGTCAAGCACTTCCCGTCCTGTCAGCCACCTTCTCTCCTCCACATTCATGACATCCTTCATTCTCTCGACGCCCTTCTCTTTCCATCTAGTAAATAGCTTATTTTCCCGTCCCATGGGAAAGTTCGGAGATGCCCAGGGATTTAAGTACTTAGATACTTTCCATGACAGTCCCAATTTCTTTCTTACCAGTTTCCATGTTAGCATAGTGTCTCGGAATGAGATTGAGTTCCTTATATGCCCATCCGCCCTGGACAATGGGGAGTGTAAAATGGACGCCAAATCCCACGGTGATGCATACTTGGCTTCCATGCCATAGTCTGAGTGCCTGCTCGTTCCTCTCAACCAATCAAACACATGTCTCATTATACACACCAGGTTATAACCCCGAACATCCGGGAAACTAAGACCTCCTTCCTCCGTTGACTTCATCAATGTTCGTAACTTTATTCTAGGTTTCCTTCCCCGCCATATAAAACCCGCATACGCTGAGTTGAGCCTATTTACGTCCCTCATTTTTAGCAATATCGGGATCGTCTGGAATGGGTACAACAGTCTAGGAAAGCTCATCATTTTTATCAGGTGGCACCTTGCCAGTAGTGGTAGAGGCAGACCCTTCCATCCCTTTAGTTGTGCTATAATTTTCCTAATTAGTGGGCCATAATTCATCTCGTAAATTGATTCCACCGTTCTTCCTATATGAATTCCCAGATATTTAAGTGATGTCTGTGCTATAGGAATGCCACATATACAACCATCTCTTACATTCCCCCCTTTTAGGAACAGGATCTCACACTTTTTTTTATTCAATTTGAATCCTGAGACTAATACAAATTTTTCAATTAGGGCTAGAGACTGTGGCAGATCCACGTTAGGGTCCCCCATATATAGTATGACATCATCGGCAAAAAGTGCTGTCTTTATTTCAGTTCCCCTTACCTTAATCCCTTTAAAACTATTCGGGCCCTGCAGTATTCTTGACAATGGTTCAATGGCCAAGTCGAATAAAAGGGGAGATAGCGGGCAGCCTTGTCTTGTTCCCTTCATCAAAGGGAACACGTCTGATAAAAAACCTGGAGTGTGTACCCTAGCTCCCGAGTTAGCGTAAAGATTCCTAATGTAAAGCCTCATTTTGCCTACAATCCCTGTGGCCTCTAGTACTTTGTCCAGCCAGCTCCAATTTACATTGTCAAACGCTTTTTCTGCGTCAAGTGTAACTAGAGCGGGTCTTGCCCCCCTCTCTGTCTGTTCCAATCTCACCGCATCCACCACTAGTATTGTCTTCCGGATATTAGTGACAGCGTTTCTCCCTTTAATAAACCCTACCTGATGCTCTGTAATGATCCTTGGAAGAATCATGGCCAATCTATTAGCCATAATCTTAGATATTATTTTTAAATCCTGGTTTATAAGTGATATGGGTCTATAACTAGAGGGATCATCCAGGTCTTTAGTTCCCTTAGGGAGTAATTTGATATATGCTACGTTTGAATTTTTAGGAATGTCCTCTCCTTCCAAAAATGCATTAAATACCGCAGTTAAATCTGGCGAGATCAGATCCCTCATAGCCTTATAAAACTCGCTGTTAAAACCGTCGGGGCCTGGTGCCTTGTTGGTGTTAAGCTCCCCGATTGTTCTAGTCACCTCCTCAACTGTGATATCTGCATTTAGGTCACTCAGATCTTCCTCTGTTACGCTAGGCAAGTGCGCTTGTCTTAACCACTCTGCCTCGTCAGTCATGTCGTTGTTTCCTGGCCCATATAATTTTCTATAAAAATGTCCCAGCAATTTATTAATTTCCTTAGGATCTGTGGTCACCTCCCCCCCCTTTCTTTTTAGTTTGGAAATCACTGTCATTTTCCTGCTACCCCTTGCCAAATTTGCCAGCATCCTCCCCGCCTTGTTGCCAAATCTATGTAGCTCTGCTTCCCTGTGCGACCAAAATAATTGTTCCTTTTTTTTTGCCCATTCGTCAAACCCCCTTTTTGCCTCCAACCATCTGTCTTTCGTCGTGGGAGATCTATTAGCCAAAAACTTTGTGTATGCTACCCGCACTGCTTCACTCTGGGCATTATAATTCTCATTGGTTTTCCTTTTGATCATGGCTGCATATCCAATCAGGCGACCCCTCAAGACCGCTTTTGCCATTTCCCAGTATAGCACTGGGTTCCCTTTGTGTTCCTTGTTTTCCTCTGTGAATTCTCCCCACCACTCTCGTAATACCCTGTGGAAATTATCTTGTCTGAGAAGAAACGATGGAAATCTCCATATGATATCTGTACCTCTCTTGAACTGCTCTCTGATACCCAATCTCAACGGACTATGATCAGATATCACCATGTTTTCTATCACACATTCTTGTGCCCCATAAACTAGGCCTTGAGAAATCCAAAATTGATCAATACGCGACCAGCTATCATGAGGATGCGAGAAGTGTGTATATTCTCTATCATGCGGATGAGCTAATCTCCAGATGTCCTTCAAACCCACGTCTTCTAATGTCACATCCCTATGGTCCGGCCTTCTGTCCACATCCTCTGTCCTCTCCTTCCCCCTCCTCCTGTCTTCAGCTGAGTCTGGAACTGTGTTAAAATCACCTCCTACTATGATGTTGGTCTCCCCATCTGCTAGTATGTTGGCCTTTATGCCATCATGAAATATGCTCTGTTGGGAGTTTGGACCGTAAACATTGTAGATACTTAATTTACCCGCTGGACTAATGATTGTTAAATGTTGCCACCGTCCCTGATCGTCTACCTCGTGTGTCACTACTTCATGGCTGAGCTGTTTATGTATTAGAATCATTGTCCCCGCTTTCCTACCTTGTGCCTCTGCCCCATATACAGTACCCACCCAGTATTTCTTCATGCGAAAAAAGTCCTCCTTCCTCAAATGCGTTTCCTGTAATAATGCAATATCTGTTTTTAGTCTTTTCAGATGTCTTAGTATCATTGCTCGTTTGTTAGGAGATCTCAAGCCTTTCACATTCCATGTAGTTATTTGTACCATATTTGCCTTTGTATTTTGCTCTTACTACTTCTTCCCCTGTGGGCCCTGAACTCACAAGAGACGAGACAATTATTACCAGGTATAGAATTTGCCCCCCAGGCTTGATATATCTTTTCCCCACCTTGTAGGTATAACAAATATAACAATAAACAATTAACTGTAGAACACGTTTTCCCTTCTGGGAAATCTTTGGCTCTTTTCGCCATGCTGATGACTTCCCCTTTTCCTAGCCAAACTGTTGAGCTCCCTAGTCACCCCCCTTAGAGTATAGTTCTAGCCCCGGATTCACATGAGTCACATGAACGAGCCTTAAATAATGTCAAAAATAGTACAGTATGACAAAAACTCTATAAGGACTTCAAGTCCAACTTAGCTCTATTTTCTGGTGGTCGTCCCAGCACTCAGAGCAGACAGATCCACTTCATTTACGCCTGGAAGTCGTTCCTGGACAAAGGCGAGTGAAAGTAAGAATGAAAGTGAATCTGGAAGTGGAACTGAAAGTAAGCGTGAGACTGAATATGCGAAAAAAAAGAGTGAGACAGAGCGCGTGAGGTACTGAAAGTGAGCGTGAGACTGAAAATGAAACTGAGTAGGAGAGTGAGTGTGAAACTGGAAGTAAGCATGAAACTGAAAATGAGCCTGCTCCATCCTCCCCCGACCCCCCGCTCTCATCTCCTTCACTTCTCCCTCTCCTGGCTTCCATTACCACATCTTGCACTGGGGACTCTGGCTCCTCCTCCATCAGGCTTGTTGGTGCCATGACAGTCTCCTCTTCTCCCCGCCGGCAGTCAGAATCTCCATTCCTGCAGGTCCCCTCACCACCACCAGCACTCCTCAGTAAGTACCGCTCCATAGCTGTGTGCTTCCTGCTACCAGACGTGCTGCTCTCTGCTCGCTCACTTGCCCGGGTATGCTGTTTATCGTCGGTTTCTCAGAGGGGTGTCGGGAGCTTCTCCTCTATGCTGCCTCCTCAGCCAGGACCGGAACAGGAAGTCCTATTTTCTGATTTTTAAAAAATATTTTTACAAGTTTTTAAACTTTTTTACTTAGGGTAAATATGAGACACTTACATATATTGCCCTGATCACTGGTGTAATGTATTGCAATGCACCAGCACTGACAAAAGTCTCTGAGATTATGCTCCTGCCATGATCCCAGATGCTTTCCTTAGCTGTGTGAACCAGAGCGCACCCTCTCTCCCAGATCTCAATATCAATCAAAGCATTTAAGTGGGCACCATCCTTGGCTGTGACAGCCAGGTCTCAGCTGTCATGTAATCCAAGCTTCCGGCATGTGCAGGCAGTATTGGCCTTGTTCATAGGTCCACTTAGGATACAAAAGTGTATTTATGGTAGCAATCCTATCTTTTTGGTGAAAACATTTGCAGCCTTAATCACCTATATTCAACCACGTCGGTATCTGTAGCTTGAAGCTTCTAGGCCCCAGTGCAAAATTTGTACCTTTCACAGCTCTTTATAATACTGATGTCTTTTTTTTGTAGCCGAAAACCATTTTGAGCTTCTTTAGAGCTGTTTTAGGTGAGTGTATATAACTTAATGGATACATAAAAACAGATCAGATACAGGTTACCAATTGTATTTTATGAATACATTCCAATTATTGACCCCTTTACAACCTAGGATGAACCTATGTGTCCTAAATCACCTCCCTTGCTTTAATAAGAGCTTGTGTGGCGAGCTTGCATTATTTCCCCCACATATCTGCTGATTTGATCAGCAGAAATGGGCAACTAACAGGCACAAGTGGATCTCAGATCCACCCACGCCTGTTAACTAGTTAGATTGCTCGTTCAAACTCTGACAGCGCAATCTAATGCGCTCTGGTGATGATCACGTTGTTCCCCACCGCCATCGGTGACCCCTTGATGCGAAAGCAAAGCTCTGGTATTCACAGAAGAACAGCATTTGTACTGAAGCATCACTCTGGACAGCTGATGCGATCGGATAGTGCAAGTATGAAAAAGAAAAAAACTAAAAGTTCAAATAACCCCAATTTATCCCATTGAAAATAAAACAATAATACAAAAAAAATACACATATTTGGTATTGCCGAGTTCAGAAATGCCGATCTATAAAAATATAAAATCAAATAATCTGATCAGTAAGGGGCGTAGCAATAAAAAAAGAAAATAAAAACTCTAGAATTACAGATTTTGGGTGCTGCAACATTGCATAAAATGCAGTAACAGGAGATCAAAAGATCACATCTATCCAAAAATGGTATAATTATTATTTTTTATTTAGCTAAAAGTAAAACTATACATGTTTGATATCTACGAACTTATACTGACCTGAGGAATCATAATGCCAGGTCAGTTTTACCATATAGTGAACAAGGTGAGTAAAAAAAAAACATACAAAAAAAAAAAAACTACAGTGCAATTGCCCATTTTTTTTTTTGCAATTTCACTGCACTTGGAATTTTTCCTCATTTTCCAGGACAATATGGGACAGAATGAATGGTGTTGTTCAAAAGTACAAGTCGTCCCACAAAAAACAAGCCCTCATATGGCTATTTTGCTATATTGATGGAAAAATAAAAAAGTTATGACTCTTGGAAGAAGGGGAGGAAAAAATGAAAATGAAAAACATAAATTGCTGGGTGGTAATGGGGTTAACATAAACTGTATTTGATCTTTATTTACTAAATTTTTTATGTAGAAAACGGATGTAAAATGTTAGGTTTTTCAGACCCAAAAATGGAAAATTTTGCATATGCAATATGTGCACCCAGTCTTAGGCACAAGAGTCTGTGTATTTGACATTTTATTGTCCACTGAATCATGTCCATTCCACAAGTCTATGGTGGTCAACTTCAGCGTTGTACTTTCATACCAGCACATCAACTTTAACTATTTTAAATATTCATACATAAAAAATAAGTTCCTTCCAAAAATAATAAAATTTGAGGTTGGAGTGGTACATGTGAAGAAAGGTATAAGTAAATGCATTTTCCAGTGCATAAAATTATATCTAGATTATAATGGTGAGAAAAAGTTAATTATGCCTTTCAATGCAACGTCTCTAATCTGACTGGTTCAGCTGTAGAATGTAGATACTGATTTGTTTTTTGCCGTATATTGCTTGATACTAATATTCAAGTGTTATTCTCATTTTTGAAAAAAATATATATTTTGTGTAATTGTAAGTAAATTCATTTACTAATATTCTATATGAATTCCTTGTAGTTTTGAAGATTCCTTCTTGAAGAATTCACTAGGAACTCTCATTGTTTACATCTCCCAGACAGAAATCTGTCTATGGTAATGTGATGATTACACAGGTGTATGACTTCTTAGAAGACAATGCTTTAATTCACCAGGACTCATGCACATGGAGGCTTTTTCAGGGCGTCGGATGTGCACAGATATTCACATCAAGAAACAAGGCCTCCAGAGAAAATACCTTTGATTATCAGGAGTCTACTGAACCATGTAATTATTTTATTTTTGTCAGTTTCAAATAGACTTGCAAAGTAAAAAGTGCTAAAAAGTGTTAGACATACAAGAGTACTGTAGAGTCTCCATGTACTTCTATGGACATAGTTTTTCTGTATTTCTGTAGCATACAAAATGAAGCAGTAATATGAGGATGGGCCCTGCTCCTTTCTCTTATGGTCGCTGCCCTTTGCTGTAATCCATCGAGTTTCTCAAGTTGCCAGGTGAACTCCAGTGACATCATCACAGAGTGTTATGGGTGACGGATTGCAAATATATTAAATTATAATGTTTGCAACCGTAACCCATTGTCCACAATGCAGCGAAGTAGAGCTGCAGCTAAGTTACCCACCAGGATGTGAAATAACTCTCCTACAATCCGGGTCACGGAGTACGCAGTACCTGCGTAGGTGGCTCTTCTAGGTAAGGCACTTAAGCAGGCTGAGCTTACTCAGACTGTGCCCGAAACTACCTGCCTGAGTTACCGTACCAGAACGTGGAGTAACCCTCTCACGATACTGGAACTACCTAGGACTCCTACCTAAGCAGTCTATGTGGAGTTAACCTGTCACAGGAACAAGACTGCGGTACAGCAGTAGAAGCTAATCATTAGCAACACGTGGCACTTCAATGGCGCGCAGGCACGCACACCGCCATGTATTCGGAC
This sequence comes from Anomaloglossus baeobatrachus, assembly GCF_048569485.1. NCBI lineage: Eukaryota > Metazoa > Chordata > Amphibia > Anura > Aromobatidae > Anomaloglossus > Anomaloglossus baeobatrachus. The sequence continues at coordinate 204,513,380 of NC_134358.1, forward strand.
GAGCCTTAAAAAGAATAAGCCACACCCCAAACACTATACCCAGTCAGCAGTTACATCAACCAACACCGGCCAATCAGATGAGGACACGTCATCTGGTCTGCTGACCCTGGACCACCAACGTCATTGACCTGCTCATTGTGGCAGAGCATGGACAGTTTTTGAAGACAAAGTCTTCTTCATCCGTGTCTGTGCCAAAGCATTCACTATACTCACAGGAACAGAGCCTTTAGTAATAACCTGCACATTGCAGGCTTTGGCCAGGTGCTGGGGTTAACAGGGAAGCTAAGCAGCAGTCCCGGTGACTGAGCCTGAATGAGAGACTGCTGGATCCACAGATGCCTCAGACTCGGCTACAGGATGTGAGCTGTCCTGACATTTAACAGCCTTTTAAGACCTACCCAGACATCCATGTGTGTATGATTATTATTATTATTATTATTATTATATTATCCAGTTACTGTCTGCCTTAGCTGAGAGATCTGATTGGTAAGGGAAATACTATCATCTCTGCAAACTTGTCACAGGATGGAATGGAGATAACGCCTCTAAGGGCTCCTGGACTGACCCTCAGGCTAGGGGCCCTAGCTATCCCTGATCCCAGAATTACCTCTGAAGGTGAGGACGTCTGGGCCACCACCCTGGCCCTGCTCCTAACCAACCCTGATCTAGTACCCACCCTTCCCACCACCAAAGAAGGGGACCGGGATCAGAGCAGTAACCCCGCAGAAATTAGACAAACAGCAGGGAAACCAAAACCCAGTCACACGGCACCCAAATAAGACAACAAATGGTAAAGGGGAAAAAACAAAGCAGGGAAGAAAATACAAGACAAAGGCAGCAAGACTTGCACCAGCAGCTGCAAACGACTCCCTCTGTCCATGGTAAATAAACGATTCTATCAACTGCAAGGAAGAGGTGGCTGATAAGTCTTTTTAAGAAGGAGGGGAGTGGCCACAAAAGGCTACAACTGAGCTCCAATTAAGCAACTTGCAGCAAGGGAAAACTGACATTTACCCTTGCTGCGCCAACAGAAAGCAACATAAATTTAATATAGTCTCCAGAGCAGGGAGAAAGCTTAAAAAGCAGAACCGCCATAAAGGCTCATGCGCACGTAACTGCAGAATATTCTGCAGCGATTTGACAGCACATATGCGCGTCAAATTGCTGCAGAAAGATTGCCTAATGAATGCACGTTTTTTTGTTAAAAAAAGCCGATTTCATGCGCTCTGGCTGCTGCCCCCACCATAGACAGAGTGGGAGCTGCTTCCAGAATACACAAATAATTGACATGCTGCTTTTAAGAACGCACGGATTTGGGTCAAAATTTTAGCACCCAAATCGCTGCGTTCATAAAAGCAACATGCGCACGTCTCATGCACAATCTACATAGATTGTGCAGGGGACGCAGGACGCATGCATTTACGCTGCAGTGCTATATGCAGCGTAAATGCATGTGAGTACGCAATGTGCACATGAGCCCTTAATCTCTCCACACTGAGAGACAAGCGTGACAAAACTTTAGTTTGATTTTTCAATTCATATTTTCTACTGGCTTTGATCCGCTGCTAACCCTCTGCTATAAGCATAACATGCTCTTCCCGAGAGCTGTTCACATCACAGATGCTGCTGCAGCAGACTGTATTTCCTCTGCAAATTAGTTTGCCTGTTCATTAATGCTGCCAGAGGCTAGCCATTTGTTTGCCGATTAAGCTTTCATTTGCTGTAAGCATAATGAACTCAGGAGCTGTTCACATTACAATTACTGCTGCAAGTTCTGAACTCACTACATGTCTGCATTTTTGTGCATGTAGATGTGCCACCCTGGCGCAGACCGGGGTACTTGCATCCGGGATGGTTGTGGCTCGAACCCGGCTTTGGCAGGCACTCCGATCCTTGAAAGGGGATTATTTACAGGGGAGAAGTTCATGACGCCACCTGCAGGTTGCAGTAATGGGAGTACCGCCACTGCTGGAAGGAGTACCGGGCCAGATGGTGGGGAGCAGCAAGGTGTCAGTCCCTCCGCAGGTAGGGAAGGCCCCGGCCTCTGGGGTGCTTGGTGCGATATTTGGGAGCGCAGGGTGCAGGGGAACCAGGGTACTCACTGTAGGTAATCGTGGTGCTGGATGAGGATTATAAAGCAGACAGTCACAGTGAAGATAAACCAAAGACTCTGTGCATCACAGTCACTACGGGGAGCCCATCCAGGTGTCTGCTCCCACCGGTGTCACTTGGTAATCTGGAGCCGCCTCCATGCACAATTTAGTTTTCTGTTGTGGCCCCTTGGCTTGAAACTGTTGGGGCCCCGCTCACTATGTTTAGTGTAGCTGTGCTCTTGATGGCTGGCATTTGGGATTTTAGTGGGCCACTTTACTATAAAGCCCTATCCCCCGTGGTGTGCTGTCGCCTTCAATCTCTGAGCTCTTAGGGAAGTTCATAAAGAGACTGTCCCTCCCAGGCTAATTATCAGGACGTTGAACCGGCTCCTGGCCTAGGGTCCTGTACCCCGTTGTGCTCGGTACCGGTCAGTTCTTTTGGGTTTTTGATGCCAACAGTCCTCCTAGACTATGTCAGCTGCACCCTTCCAATTTCACTGCGACCGGTCCCAAACTCCTCTGGTCCCGGACCATCATCTGCGACCCAACCTCGGTCTAGGTCCCCGGGAGCTACTACTCCAGCTCCTCACTCCTTGAGGGCTTTCACTACTCTCTTCCTTCCTCCCTTTCACTAGTCTGCCTGACCCCTAGATAGGTGACCCTAGTCTAGCTTAACCAACCCACTGGTTTGTCTGACAGGTTATGATGTGAGGTGTGATTGGGATTTGTGCTGATGGTAGTGACACCGGTTTCTTAGGAACCTGGAACCATGGGGGGAGAGGCCCTGCACCCTGGGTGAGGATTGCAGTACCCTGTGGCACGCTGATATACTCAGCAGCGCCACATAGACTCCTGATTCTACATTTTCTGGTGTGTCCTGCTGTCCTGGTCCTCGCTGTACTTCATGGCATCTGACAAGTTGTACCAGCTATGCCATCACCTTCGGTCTGTGTTATCCAGTATTACCTGCAGCTTAGAATATTCAACACACCAGGTAAGTATATAACAGGGTATGTGCTTAACACACGGCAGAAACATTGATGATTTCTATAAAGATCTTGAAATATGTGAATTATTGAATTATGAAATTAATAAACTGGGGATACTGCTCAAGGCTAATTTTACTCTATGGTGAGAATTTACTGTGAACGTCATGTTTATCTTTTCTGTGAGCAGACAAAGATTTGCACTATAATTTATGCCAAGGCATATCATAAATTATATGAAATCTGTAAGGGAGCTGGTTGCCCTGACCACTTTTTTGAACAGAGACAGCTATAAAAAACCTATTTTTTTTGCACACAACAGATTAATGAAATTCCAAAATTTGTAACCAGAAAACTGGTGCAAATTTTGTTGGTGGAATGAACTTAGATTTTATTGCTTAATAACATATTTTCTTACAAAAACATTATGTTCATATAACTATATCTCTAGATTTTTATTTTGATGTGCCAAAAGGGAACATTTCATGTTTCCACTGCTTCCACTATCCATGCTCCTGTACCAGTAAAGATTTAACATTGGCCACAACTCAGCTTGGGTAAAGAGTCAGGTTAATTATGAAAACTCACATCAAATTCAACTCTATTGCATGCTGATGTTAAAAACATACACTTTTAATAGAAATGTATGTAAATTGAGCTTGTAATCTTACAAGGCTGGCTCATTGGCTTCACAAACTGTTTTAGCCTTCAGGCAAAGTTGGAAAAACACCCTCCTATTTTCAAAAAGTGACTGGCAAATTTATTCATGCCAACCACGACTGTTAAACGACTGCGATCGGCTACAGGTAATAGTTTAATGGCCTGTTTACATAGGCCGAAGAATGTTTTATGTCCTTGTTGTTTTTAATACCATCAGGACAGGCGGGTCCCCGTGGCTTCTCCCTCACTACTGCCCTGAAGTGATGGGTCTCTCCTTGTGTGCTTGTATAGGGAGAGAGATCTTCTAAGGGCAGCAGGCAGGAAGAAGATGCTAGAGACCCACCCCATTTGATTACTCTCCCATGTACCTTCATCCCTTTTGGCTATTACTCTAGGTTCTTCTCTAGCATTTTAGAATTAGATCTACATGGCTGAAATTGTGCAGTGATATCTGATATAGCAATGTCTGATACATGCTACCCATTTATTGGGCAGCGTGTATCAGCTGCGAGGTTCTCTTTGAGTCTGTGTAACTACAATGAGTTTTTAGTGAGTCACTGCATCACTAATTCAGCGTCTTACAGTTTCAGCAAGTAGACAGGATTTATAGAATTCTCATGCCCATTGTATTTTTTTTAAACTCAACATGAACTGACCTGTTGTGCGTGTTTCTTATCCTCTAGATGCAATGTGGAAAAAAAGCGCTATAGCGTCTTACCTAATAAAAAAAAATGTGAAAGAAAGAACTAGCCACTTACCTTGTGTGGCTGTGTGACACACAACCAGTATAGAAGCAAAAACAGCTGCTGCATTGCCCTCGAGCCCTAAGGCTGGAGGTAACAGAAGCTTGGAGAAGCGTAGAACGATCTGCACTGCTGTGGAATAGACCAAAAGTCTAGTGCATAAAGTGGATAGCAAAGGTGCTTTATTAACACGTTTTGGAGTGAAAACCCACTCCTTATTCAGAACAGGCACCGAATTCAAATTCTGCAATATCAAAAGCTCACCATAAGTTTTGTTGGAATTTAGGCTAAAGCCAGCAATCTAGCATTAGATTAAGGGTGGACGTATAATTGGTGCAACCTGTGCAGCCGCATAGGGGCACAAGAGGTAAAGGGGCCTAAATCCAGATGCAAAACAGGTAAAATGAATTATGGACTGCAAAATACCCATATATTGTTCTTACACAGGAACCATCTTTTGTCTATATCCTCCAGTGAGCAGGTTGGATACTTGGCAGTTAAAAATTTTAGGTTTGCGCGCTGTTTCCAGGAAATGCATCTCAGCCTATGGCTGAGAGGCACTGTCTATTTAAGACACCCTCCCAACACCATTAGTTAGTCAGTGTCCTCCTCAAGAGGCTGCCAATGTCCCAATTTTCAGCTGTCATCCCTGCTCCTGAATCCATACAGATCGATAATGTCAAGATGCTGGTTCAATGTCGAGACGACCGTCGAGCCATGGGTGTGTGTTTCTATTGTGGAGGTGCAGATCAATTCATTCATGCATGTCTCATGAGGCCAGAAAGATGTTTGGTTCCTGAAGAGCCAATGAGACCTAACCTGGAAGTCAATGCTGTCTTCCTTTCAGGGTCCAGGAAGAAATCCCTCCAGCAGCCGCCATCCAGTCTACACTATCCATTGGCCATGTCTTCACCCACCATCTCTGAAGACAAGTTGCTGGAGAAGAAACCGTCAGGCCTGGAAAAGAAGGGGCGTAAATGGGGGCTACTGTATTGCTGGCGCCCCTGCAGGGTCGTTGACTTGCTTACTGCTATGGCCGGGTCCTGTCTTTCCCTACTACCCTACAATGGCCCACGTGGTCTCCTGCCTTCCTATCCTCAAGAGGCCTGTGCACACCACACAGGATTTCCGGGAGTGCATTTAGATGATGCGCATGGACACTGGCCCTCCTCTTAAAGGGTCAGTACTCTATTTCCAGGAAATGCATCTCAGCCATAGGCTGAAAGACACCGTATACAGTCATATGAAAAAGTTTGGGCACCCCTATTAATGTTAACCTTTTTTCTTTATAACAATTTGGGTTTTTGCAACAGCTATTTCAGTTTCATATATCTAATAACTGATGGACTGAGTAATATTTCTGGATTGAAATGAGGTATTTTGTACTAACAGAAAATGTGCAATCCGCATTTAAACAAAATTTGACCGGTGCAAAAGTATGGGCACCTCAACATAAAAGTGACATTAATATTTTGTAGATCCTCCTTTTGCAAAAATAACAGCCTCTAGTCGCTTCCTGTAGCTTTTAATGAGTTCCTGGATCCTGGATGAAGGTATATTTGACCATTCCTGTTTACAAAACAATTCCAGTTCAGTTAAGTTTGATGGTCGCCAAGCATGGACAGCACGCTTCAAATCATCACACAGATTTTCAATGATATTCAGGTCTGGGGACTGGGATGGCCATTCCAGAACATTGTAATTGTTTCTCTGCATGAATGCCTGAGTAGATTTGGAGCGGTGTTTTGAATCATTGTCTTGCTGAAATATCCATCCCCTGCGTAACTTCAACTTCGTCACTAATTCTTGCACATTATTGTCAAGAATCTGCTGATACTGAGTTGAATCCATGCAACCCTCAACTTTAACAAGATTCCCTGTGCCGGCATTGGCCACAGAGCCTCAAAGCATGATGGAACCCCCACCAAATGTTACTGTGGGTAGCAAGTGCTTTTCTTGGAATGCCGTGTTTTTTTGCCTCCATGCATAACGCCTTTTTGTATGACCAAACAACTCAATCTTTGTTTCATCAGTCCACAGGACTTTCTTCCAAAATGTAACTGGCTTGTCCAAATGTGCATTTGCATACCTCAGGCGACTCTGTTTGTGGCGTGCTTGCAGAAACGGCTTCTTTCGCATCACTCTCCCATACAGCTTCTCCTTGTGCAAAGTGCGCTGTATTGTTGCCTTCTGATATTTTTCTTGGCCTGCCACTTCTGGGCTTAACAAGAACTGTACCTGTGTTCTTCCATTTCCTTACCATGTTCCTCACAGTGGAAACTGACAGTTTAAATCTCTGAGACAACTTTTTGTATCCTTCCCCTGAAAAACTATGTTGAATAATCTTTGTTTTCAGATCATTTGAGAGTTGTTTTGAGGAGCCCATGATGCCACTCTTCATAGGAGATTCAAATAGGAGAACAACTTGCAAGTGGCCACCTTAAATACCTTTTCTCATGATTGGATACACCTGCCTATGAAGTTCAAAGCTCAATGAGGTTACAAAACCAATTTAGTGCTTTAGTAAGTCAGTAAAAAGTAGTTAGGAGTGTTCAAATCAAGAAATTGATAAGGGTGCCCATACTTTTGCACCAGTCAAATTTTGTTTAAATGCGGATTGCACATTTTCTGTTAGTACAATAAACCTCATTTCAATCCAGATATATTACTCAGTCCATCAGTTATTAGATATATGAAACTGAAATAGCTGTTGCAAAACCCCAAATTGGTCTAAAGAAAAAAGGTTAACATTAATAGGGGTGCCCAAACGTTTTCATATGACTGTATGTGTTACAAAAACTTTAGTAGATAAATTGATATCAATATAAATTGTTAAATAGTAGTAAAAAGCAGTAAAAGTCAAAACCATGTAGCATAAAGTGCCGTGTGTAAAGGTGTAAACCAATATCAAAGTAAACATCATATGTGTGTTCTCATAATGACCCTATGTAGATATGGTTAATATAGAGATACGTGACAGGAAAAACAAGATCCTTAGAGAGTGCTCTGTACTGTCCCCTCATATACAGTATTTGTACATTGTAATAAGATCGCCCTTAAGCCTTCATTTTTCAGTACCGAATAACCCCAAGTTTAATAATCTATCTTGGTATTGCATTCCACCCTTCCTTGGTTACTCTTCTCTGCACGTGCTTTAGTTCAGCTATGTCCTTCTTATACACCGGAGACCAAAATTGTGCACAGTATTCTAAGTGTAGTGACACTAGTGATTTGTATAGGGGTAAAACTATGTTCTTCTCGTGAGCATCTATGCTTCTTTTAATTACAGTGCCTTGTGAAAGTATTCGGCCCACTTGATTTTTCAACCTTTTCCCATATTTCAGGTTTCAAACATAAAGATAAAAATATTAATGTTATGATGAAGAATCAACAAACATGTCAATTTTTTCAGTGTTTATATGAGGAAGGTCATTGATTGACCGAAACGTCGAAACTAAACACTGCTACTTGAATTATGAGAACGTCTTGAGTGAGTTTGCTGCACTGAAAGTAAAGGAGACTAATAATATTGCATGCCCCAATTTTTAGTTTATTCTTTTTTTTTTACAAAAGTTAGCCCCATAACGACGGCCTAATGTCTCAAGATGTCGGAAAAACAGGGTACTTGTTCTGTACCGACGCTTTGAGACGTCATGCCAAAAAAAGACTGTAGCGCTCCCCAGTGATGGAAAATCTCCGGGGTTTCAGCTACCGGGGTAGCTGAGACCCTGGAGATCATGATTCAGGCAGTTTTTTTCCGGTCCCCGATCACGTAATTACCGATATACACCGTACACCGATGATCACGTTACAGTAAATGACAGCGCCAGTAAAAAATGATTTATCTCCCATCTGGCATGAACAAACATGTTAGATGGGAGATAAATCTCCTCCCCGCTCCCCTTTGGTCCCCCGGTGTCGCGAAAGTACCCCCCCGACCCCCAATCCCCTCTCCATAATCCAAGATGTCGTCGCGCACAGCAGCGCACCGCCCGCATTCATCCTCTTCCTCTGATTTCTGTTGCATCTGCCATGACACATGTAACAGAAAACTCCTCCCCAGGCCCTGCCAGGTCTCCCCCCAGTGTCCTCCGGTGACCCCCGTACCTTGTGAAGCACTGATCCCCCGCGGCCCCCTCCTCCTTCACAATGCATGCTGGTCACATGTGCAGAGCAGCTGACAGCTTCAGCTCAGCTTCCTGCTTTCAGAAACGCTGGCTGGCTGCTGCTCACACTCGGGGAGTGTGGGTGCAGTGTCATTGCACCCACACTCCTCAGATGGAGGGTCTGCACTCCTAAGAAATGGGGGATACGTTCCCTGAACGTGCCCCTCATATTCAAAAGGTCCAGAATCGTCGTGGGATCTCCAAAATAGATTACAGCGGACCCGATTTTTTTTTTTCTTTTCAATAAATTGGTGAAAGAGGGAATGTTTTGGGGAGTGTTTTTTCAAATAAATTTTTTTTGTCATTTTTTTTATTACTGTGAATTAGCTATGTCGGGTATCAAATAGATGCCATGACATCACTAACTGCTGGGCTTCATGCCAGGTGACATTACAGCTGGTATCAACCCCATTTATTACCCCGTTTGCCACCAAATCAGGGCAACGGGATGAGTTGGGGCGAAGCGCCAGGATTGGCGCATCTAATAGATGCGCCACTTCTGGGGCGGCTGTGGCCTGCTATTTTTAGGCTGGGAAGAGTCCAATAATCATGGCTCTTCCTACCCTGAGAATAAAAAAGAAGAAACACACGACCAAATATCCAAGTTGCAAAGTGATAGTCTTTATTAACACAGGGGTAGGTGCAGGGCGGCACGAACCAAGTAAGGGCACAAACCATCAATCTCTGACCAAAAGATTACAAACAGTGTCAAAGAGAATGTATAGGTTGGCAACATAGTCTAACCATCTCACCTGAACATTGATAGACCAGGCAAAGACGTATCACTATAAGATGGAAGAAAAAATTCATTCACATCAAAAACCCTATGGCTCCCTGGAACCAATTACACATGTGTGTGAAATTAATCATAAATATAAGGAAGAGAGATGGTAGATATGGTTGATGTATGACCACATAAATCAACCAGGGAGAAGTGTGACACACAGTTGGAAAAACAGTTCATTCATATCCTATCGCTGTAAATTCCTGATCCAGGCTAAGCAATAGCTACAAAATTAGGGTTGGACAATGCCATACCTAAGCTAATAAATGTAATACATCAGGATCAGGGAAACTACCCAACAAATCCATGTGGATAAATAAAACAGTGGCACACTTTACCTGGGAGACTTGGAGCGGTCAGAGAGCGGTGTCTGTGTCCTTCCCGATGGCCGTTTCGGCTGGAAGCCTTCATCAGGGGGCATGGGCAAGTGAGGGGGAGTGTGGGTTAAAAAGGGGGCATCAACCAATCAACGCCGGTTGGCGTGTCAGTAACGCAATGAGTATCCAGGGCAGCGCGGGACGCACAGCGCCTCACCGCGCCGCCTCCCACCCGACAAATCCGGTCACACGACCGCCACGTGTGCGCATCACGTGGCCATCATGTGAGCAGACGTCACACAGGGAAGGCGGCGCGGCAGCGCGATGACGTCCACCGCTCCCGGACACATGCGCACTAGCACTCAAGCCAGCAATAGAAGATAAAGTTTAACACTTGTATATAGAGAATGGAAGGTGGTAGGAATATAGATCTATCTCACAGAATAGCTATCGGATATCGCAGTAACAATGTAATTATAGATATAGACAAGAATTATTATACCTTATGCGATATCAAATATCAGGGGCTAAAAATGCATTTTATATGAAATATCAAGGGATATGCCAGATAATACATGTAAATAGCAATATATATGGTGCAGAGCATAGACAGTTATTTAACATCAAGAGTAAATAGCGCATATACAATATCTGTCATGTATAATATCCAACATGACAGTTAACATGTGACATGGATTGACAATAACTGTTATATATCTTGCTTGATGTTGTCCATTTGCTTCATGAAATAAATGAGATAACATCTTCAGATAGTACAATGCTCCAACATCCATCCTCAATATTAAATCATAAAATGAAAGGAAGATGCCTAAAATAGAACAAAGTAAAATGAATAACAGTTTATAGATTTAAAAACAAAACCAAAACAATAAACCCCGTCCTGATAATAAGAGGACCACCACGGCTATCACAAAAATGGGGCATAGGAAATATTCTCGTTTAGACCCAAAGGGTGAAGAGTTTTTAGTGTCCAAATCCATCTTGTCTCCATTATGGCCAGTCGTTGAGACTTCTCTGCAGGAAGGCTGACACTGTGTACTAGACGCCGTGTCACTGGATCATGGCCACATAGCCTAAAAGTGAGAAATTTGTTGCTACAGCAACATTTTTGTGAAGTACCTGTGGATTAAAAATGCTTACTATACTCCTGAATAAAATCCTTGAGTTTCCAAAATGTGGTCACTTGTGGGGGGTTACTGCTGTATAGGTACCCAAGGGGCCCTGCAAATGTGACATGGTGCCCGCAATTTATTTCAACTTTTACAAACTTCAAATGGTGCTCCTTCAATTCCAAGCCCTCCCATTTATCCAAACAGAGGTTTTTGACCATGTGTGGGGTATCCCTGCACTCATAGGAAATTGGATAACAACCTGTGGGGACCACTTTTTGTTGTTGCCTCTTGAAAAAGTGAGAAATTTGATGCTAAAGCAACATTTTTGTGGAAAAAATGAAAATTTTCAATATGGCGACCTAAGCTTATCAAATTCTATGAAGTACTCGTGGATTCAAAATGCTCCCTATACACCAAGATATAAGCCTCAACGACTTTATCTAGATGAGTACCCTGAACCCCCGGGTGCTTCACAGAAGTTTATAATGTTGAGCTGTGAAAATAAAAAAAATACATTTTATCAAAAAATTGGTACTTCAACCAGATAGCTTTTTTTTTACAAGAGTAAAAGGAAAAAAGTCAGCATAAAATTTATTGCGCAATTTCTCCTAAGCATGCTGATACCTTATGTGTGGTGGAAATCAACTGTTTGGGTGCACGGCAGGGCTCGTAAGGGAAGGAGTGCCATTTGACTGCACATTAGCGGACGCTCTGTCTGCTTTGGAAAGCCCCTAAGGTGCTTAACAAGTGACCCCATTCTGGAAACAAGACACCTCAAGGGGTCTATTTTCCAAAATGTATAGCAAAGAGAGAAGGCGTTGCACATAAATGAGCACAGCCCAAAATACACAATAGAAAAACTTTTATTGAACAAGGCTGCACAGTCGGTGACCAAGAATAAATAATGCCCCCATGTTATAATAAACACAGAAATATGAGAGTAATTAGCAAAGAAATACAAGTATACAGTCAGTGATTACAGCACTTGGGCCCCCAGCAAGGGTAAATGACGGTAAACCCAGAGGTGAGCACAATACTAAAATCCTGTGGCAATAACTGGAGCGATAAAGACACTCACCAAAAGAATACTCAATCAGCTCTATGAGGGATGCATGAAGTGAACCTACATACAGTCATAGCAATATATGGTGTACATACATAATAACCTAAAAAAGGCACTGATAAACACCAATGAGGCTGAGAGGCAAGGGGTATAGATGTGGGGCCCTGCCAAATAGCTACCCCAAGGGGATCAGGGGTCAGAAGATGCTCAACACAAGTGTGGAGCAAAGAATGGCAAGAAGGAACGCTCCAAAGCCAGGGGCAGGATACCTGGAAGAATGAACAGCTGTAGTAGAAATAGCAAGGGCAGGTCACGGGATGTGCAGCAACCCCATATTTTCCAAAATGTGGCCACATATTGAGGAGCTTAACTGTTTAGGCACCTCAGGGGCTCTCCTAATGCAACATGGCGTCCGCTATTGATTCCAGCCAATTTTGCAGTCAAATGGCAATCCTTCCCTTCCGAGCCCTGCCATGTGCCCAAACAGTTGATTTCCACCTCATATAAGGTATTGCCAAACTCAGGAGAAATTGCACAATAAATTTCATGGTGATTTTTTTCCTGTTACCCTTGTGAAAAAAGCTACCTGCTTGAAGTAACAATTTTGTGGTAAAAATTTTTTTTTTTATTTTCATGGCTCAACGTTATAAAATTCTGTGTAGCACCTGGGGGTTCAGGGTACTCACCAAACATCTAGATATATTCCTTGAAGGGCCTAGTTTCCAAAATGGGATCACGTGTGGGGGGTTTCTGCTGTTTACGTACCTTAGGGGCCCTCCAAATGCGACATGGTGCCCGCAATATTTTTCAGCCAAATTTCCTTTCCAAAATTCAAATATTGCTTCTTCCGTTCCAAGCCCTCCCATTTGTCCAAACAAATGTTTCAGACCACATGTGAGGTAACACCGCGCTCATAAGAAAGTGGGTAACAAACGTTGTGGTCAAATTTTTGGAATTACCACTTGAAAAAGTGAGAAAATTGATGCTAAAGTAATATTTTTGAGAAAAAAAATGAAAATTTTCAATATGACAACGTAATGTTATCAAAATCTGTGAAGTACCTGTGGGTCCAAAATGCTCACTATACTCCTAGATAGAAGCCTTGAGAGGTCTAGTTTCCAAAATGGTGTCACTTGTGAGGGGTTTCTGCTCTTTAGGAATCTTAGTGGACCTGTAAATGCAACATGGTGCCCGCAATCTCTTTCAGCCAAATTTGCTTTCCAAAATTCAAATATTGCTCCTTCTGTTCCGTGCCTTCCCATTTGTCCAAAGAGAGGTTGATGACCACATGTGGGGTATCGGCGCATTCATAAGAAAGTGGGTAACAATTTTTGGGGTCTATTTTGTTGTGTTCTTTCTTCTAAAAATGAATAAATTTGGGTTAGAGCAACATTTTTAGGTAAAATTTTATTTTTTGCTTTTTTTCATTGCACATTGCTTTAGTTCCTGTGAAGCACCTGAAGGGTTAATAAACTTCTTAAAAGTGGTTTTGAGCACTTTGGGGGGTGCAGTTTTTAGAATGGTGTCACTTTTGGGTATTTTCTGTCACCTAGGCCTCTCAAAGTCACTTCAAATATGATGTGGTCCCTAAAAAAACTGTTTTTTAAATTTTGATGTAAAAATGAGAAATCGCTGATAAACTTTGAACTCTTCTAACTTCCTAACAATTTGCTAATTTTTTCCTAAAAAAATTTTGTTTCCAAAATCGCGCTGATGTAAAGTAGACAAGTGGTAAATGTAATTTATTAACTATTTTGTGTCACAGAACTCTCTGGTTTAACGGTATAAAAATTCAAAAGTTGAAAATTGCTACATTTTCAAAATTTTTGACAAAATTAATTTTTTTCATAGATAAATGCAAAAAATATTGTCCAAAATTTGGTACTAACATGAATTCCAATATGTAATGAAAAAACAGTCTCAGAATCATCGTGATCCGTTGAAGCGTTCCAGAGTTATAACCTCATAAAGTGACACTGGTCAGAATTGCAAAAATTTGGTCTGGTCATTAAGGTGAAAATTAGCTCCGTCACTAAGGGGTTAAAATAAGCAATACATTTTGTTCAACTTCGCAATCATGTCCCACTTGTTGATTCTTCACCGTAACATTAACATTTTTATCTTTATGTTTGAAGCCTGAAATGTGGGAAAAGGTTGAAAAATTCAACGGGGCCGAATACTTTCGCAAGGCACTGTAATTAAAAGAGGCATAGATGCTCATGAGAAGAACATAGTTTTACCCCTATACAAGTGTCACTACACTTAGAATACTATTTACACACACACACACACACATATATATATATATATATATATATATATATATATATATATATATATATATATACACACACTATATATACACTATACATAAAAAAGACAGATATGCATGTTTTTGTCACTATGAGTGAATGTTTTAATGCATTTTTAATACTTTCTGCAAAGTCAAAAGTTTACATTCATTTCATTGATATTTGGTACCATTGCCCTTAAACTATATGACTTGGATCAAGCGCTTTGGATATCCTTCCACAAGTTTCTCCCAATAGTTGGTAGGAATTTGGGCCCATTCCTACTAACAGAACTGGTGTAACTGGGCCATGTTTGTAGGTCGCCTTGCTCGCACCTACCTATTCCACTTTGCACATAAATTTTAAATAAAATTGAGACCAGGGCTTTATGATGGCCACTCAAAAACATTTACTTTGTTTTCCTTAAGCCACTTTGTAACCAATTTGGCAGAATGCTTCTGGTCATTGTCCATTTAGAAGACCCATTTCTGCCCAAGTTTTAAGTTCCTGGCTGATGTCTTTAGATGTTGCTTCAGTATTGTCACATAATCTTCTTTCCTCATGATGCCATCTATTTTGTCAAGTGCACCAGTCCTTCCTGCAGCAAAACAACCTCACAACATGATGCTACTACTCCCCCATGTTTCACAGTTGGGATAATGTTCTTATGCTTCAAAGCTTTTCACTTTTTCCTCCAAAAGTAAAGATGGTCATTATGGCCAAACAGTTCAATTTTAGTTTATCAGCTCACAGGACATGTCTCCAAAGATGAAGGTCTTTGTTCCTGTCTGCAATTAAACATTAATCTGGCTTTTTCTAATGTTTCTTTTAGAGTAATGGCTTCTTCGTGGCAGAGTGGCCTTTCAGTCCATGTTGATACTGTACAGCGGATAACGACAAGTTTATGAGGGCACCACTATAATAATGGTTAAGATCAATCCATTAGGCACACCTATAACAACAGAGCAATGCAAAAGAATAAGAAGGTGTGTTGAAAAATGGGATCACCAAATATTAAGTCAATTAGAACAATTTTTATTTAGCAAAAAAGACACCAATACTATATTAAAATCATTTAAAATACACACAGAATTCTCTTTGTTGCCTTCCTCCATTATGGTTGTCCCATTTGCACCTATAGGTCCCTTTTCTTGATCGCTGGTACCTTTATTTCTACATTTGACTGGTATCTATGATATTTTGTGCATTTTGCCTATGTACTGGATGTTTATATGCTTCCTTGTTATTTATATCTGCAATATATAATATATATGCAACCCCATTTGTTTATTTGAACACTCTGTGCGTATTTTAAATGGTTTTAACCCCTTTACGACCGCCGATACGCCTTTTAACGGCGGTAAATAAGGGTACTTTTTCCGATCCGCCGCTTTTTAACGGCGGTCGGAAAAAAGGGTCTAGCGCCCCCCAGAGTCAGAAAATTTCCGGGGTCTCAGCTGCCGGGGGTAGCTGAGACCCTGGAGATCATGATTCTGGCCGGTTTTTCCGGTCCCCGCTCACCTGATGACCGGTATACACCGTATACCGATCATCAAGTTATAGTAAATGACCGCGCCGGTAAAAAATGATTTATCTCCCATCTGGCATGATCAAACATGCCAGATGGGAGATAAATCTTTTTCCCGGTTCCCTCCGGTCCCCCGGTGTCCCCAAAGTGCCCCCCCCGACCCCCAACCCCCTCCCGAAAATCCAAGATGGCCGCGCGCACCGGCGATCACAGCAGCGCGCCGGCCGCATTTCCACTGTTCCTATGGTTTCTGTCGTATGTGCCATAACACATACGACAGAAACCTGCTCCCTAGGCCCTGCCGGGTCCCCCCCTACCCCCCCCCTGGTGTTCCCCGGTGTCCCTCGGTGTCATACATACCTGTCGCAGCTCTGATCCCCCGCGGCCCCCTCCTCCGGCTCCTTCTCTGCAGACTCCGGTCACATGAGCAGAGCGCAGCTGTCAGCTTCCTGTGTTCAGGACGCTGGCTGCTCGCACTCTGCATCTGTGACCCAGGGAGGGTGGGTGCAGATTCTTTGCACCCACTCTCCTCAAATGGAGGGTCTGCCCTCCTAGAAAATGGGGGATACGTTCCCTGAACGTGTCCCCCATATTCTAGAAGGTCCAGAGGCGACGTGGGACATCCAAATGGATTATTGTGGATTTTTTTTTTTTTCTTTTCAATAAATTGGTCAATCAGGGAATGTTTTGGGGAGTGTTTTTTCAAATAAATTTTTTTTTGTTGTCAATTTTTTTTTTATTACTGTCAATTAGTTATGTCGGGTATCTGATAGACGCCGTGACATAACTAATTGCTGGGCTTGATGCCAGGTGACATTACACACCTGGTATCAACCCCATTCATTACCCCGTTAGCCAACGCACCAGGGCGCGGGATGAGCTGGGGCGAAGCGCCAGAATTGGCGCATCTAATGGATGCGCCACTTCTGGGGCGGCTGCGGCCTGCTATTTTTAGGCTGGGAAGAGTCCAATAACCGTGGCTCTTCCCATCCTGAGAATACCAGACCCCAGCTGTCAGCTTCACCTTGGCTGGTGATCTAATTTGGGGGGACCCCACGTTTGTTTTTTTTTTTTAATTATTTATTTATAAATAATTAAAAAAAAAAAACAGCTTGGGGAGCCCTCCAAATTGATCACCAGACAAGATGAAGCTGTCAGCTGTGGTTTGCAGGCTACAGCTGTCTGCTTTACCCTAGCTGGCTATCAAAAATAGGGGGGACCCCACGTCATTTATTTTAATTCTTTTTTTTTTTTTTGGGCTAAATACAAGGCTAGGCATCCTTTAGTGTCACATGAAAGGCACTAAAGGGCGCCAGCTTAGAATATGCAGGGGGGTGGGACGTTATATATGTTTGACATCTATCCATTCATCCATTGTAGCATTTTACGCTGTGTGCCCACAATCAGGGTTTGCAACGTTTTGGGCGCAGAGTGTTTTCCCTGTGTCCATAACGCTGCGTTGTGCAGTAGAAGCACAGTGGCAGGATTTTTAGAAATCCCGTGCCCACTGTGTTTCTTTTCTCCGCAGCATAAATCGACCTGTGGCGCAGCTTCCCGAGCCTCAGGATGTCAATTTATGCTGCGGAGATGAGTGTTCTTTGCAGGTAGAATAGAACTAAAGTCCACAGCAGCCTGAACCCAAATCGTGGGCATGGGCAGCTGCGTTCTCCCGTGGACAACACTCACATTTCTGCAGGAGGCTGACACTGGGTACTAGACGCCGTGTCGCTGAATCATGGCCACATAGCCTAAAGGCTACTTTACACGCTGCGATATCGGTCCCGATATCGCTAGCGTGGGTACCCGCCCCCATCTGTTGTGCGACACGGGCAATCGCTGCCCGTGCCGCACAACATCGCGCAGATGCGTCACACATACTTACCTGCCCGGCGACGTCGCTGTGACCGGCAAACCGCCTCCTTTCTAAGGGGGCGGTCCGTGTGGCGTCACAGTGACGTCACTGAGCGGCCGCCCAATAGAAGCGGAGGGGCGGAGATGAGTGGCCGGAACATCCCGCCCACCTCCTTCCTTCCTCATAGCGGCCGGGAGGCAGGTAAGGAGAGGTTCCTCGTTCCTGCGGCGTCACACATAGCGATGTGTGCTGCCGCAGGAGCGACGAACTACATCGTTACTGCTGCAGTAACGATAATCGAGAATGGACCCCCATGTCACCGATGAGCGATTTTGCACGTTTTTGCAACGATGCAAAATCGCTCATCGGTGTCACACGCAGCAACATCGCTAATGCGGCCGGATGTGCGTCACCAATTCCGTGACCCTAACGACTCCGCATTAGCGATGTCGCAGCGTGTAAAGCCCCCTTAACAGTGAGAAATTTTTTGCTACAGCAACAGTTTTGTGAAGTACCTGTGGATTCAAAATGTTTACTATACTCCTGAATAAAATCCTTGAGGGGTCCAGTTTCCAAAATGAGGTCACTTGTGGGGGGTTTCTGATGTATAGGTGCCCAAGGGGCCCTGCTAATGTGACATGGTGCGCGCAATTTACTTCAACTTTTCCAAAATTCAAATGGTGCTCCTTCCATTCCAAGCCCTCCCATTTATCCAAACAAAGGTTTTTGGCCACATGTGTGGTATCCCTGCGCTCACAAGAAATTAGATAACAACCTGTGGGGTACACGTTTTGTTGTTGCCTCTTGAAAAAGTGAAAAATGTGTCGCTAAATCAACATTTTTGTGAAAAAAATGAAAATTTCAATATGGCAACCTAAGCTTATCAAATTCTGTGAAGTATTCGTGGATTCAAAATGCTCAATATACACCTAGATTAAAGCCTTGAGGGATCTTATTTCCAGAATGGGGTCACTTGTGGGGGACCTCCACTGCTTAGGCACCTCAGGGGTTCTCCTAATGCAACATGGCGTCCGCTATTGATTCCAGCCAATTTTGCAGTCAAATTGCACTCCTTCTCTTCTGAGCCCTGTAGTGTGCCCAAACAGTTGATTTCCACCACATACAAGATATCAACAAACTCAGGAGAAATTGCGCAATAAATTTCATGGTGATTTTTTTCCTGTTACCCTTGTGAAAAAAAAAGCTACCTGGTTGAAGTAACAATTTTGTGGTAAAATTTTATTTTTTTATTTTCATGGCTCAACGTTATAAACTTCTGTAAAGCACCTGGGGGTTCAGGGTACTCACCAAACATCAAGATAAATTCCTTGAGGGGCCTAGTTTCCAATATGGGGTCACTTGTGGTGTTTTTTTGCTGTTTACGTACCTTAGGGGTCCTCCAAATGCGACATGGTGCCCGCAATCTTTTTCAGCCAAATTTCCTTTCCAAAATTCAAATATTGCTCCTTCCGTTCCAAGCCCTCCCATTTCTCCAAACAAAGGTTTCAGACCACAAGTGAGGTATCACCGCGCTCATAAAAAAGTGGGTAACAAACATTGGGGTCACATTTTTGGAATTACCTCTTGAAAAAGTGAAAAAATTGATGCTAAAGCAACATTTTTGAGAAAAAAATGAAAATTTTCAATGTGACAACGTAACGTTATCAAAATCTGTGAAGTACCTGTGGATCCAAAATGCTCACTATACCCCTAGATAGAAGCCTTAAGGGGTCTAGTTTCCAAAATGGTGTCACTTGTAAGGGGTTTCTGCTGTTTAGGTACCTTGGCGGACATGTAAATGCAACATGGTGCCCGCAATCTATTTCAGCCAAATTTGCTTTCCAAAATTCAAATATTGCTCCTTCTGTTCCGAGCCCTCCCATTTGTCCAAACAAAGGTTTCTGACCACATGTGGGGTATTGGCGCGTTCATAAGAAAGTGGGTAACAAGTTTTGGGGTTCATTTTGTTGTGTTATTTCTTCTAAAAGTGAATAAATTTGGGGTAGAGCAACATTTTAGGTAAAATTTTATTTTTTGCTTTTTTTCATTCCACTTTGCTTTAGTTCCTGTGAAGCACCTGAAGGGTTAATAAACTTCTTGGATGTGGTTTTGAGTACTTTGAGGGGTGCTGTTTTGAGAATGGTGTCACTTTTAGGTATTTTATGTCACTTAGGCCTCTCAAAGTCACTTCAAATGTGATGTGGTCCCTAAAAAAATGGTTTTGTGAATTTTGTTGAAAAAATGGGAAATTGCTGATGAACTTTGACCCCTTCTAACTTCCTAACCCCAAAACATTTTGTTTCAGAAATTGTGCTAATGTAAAGTAGACATGTGGGAAATGTTATTTATTAACTGTTTTGTGTGACATAACTCTCTGGGTTAAGGGCATAAAAATTAAAAGTTTGAAAATTGCAAAATTTTCAAAATTTTCATCAAATTTCCGATTTTTTCACAAATAAAAGCAAAAAATATCGTTCTAAATTTATAACTATCATGAAGTACAATATGTCACGAAAAAACAATGTCAGAATCACCGGGATCCGTTGAAGCGTTCCAGAGTTATGACCTCATAAAGTGACACTGGTCAGAATTGCAAAAAATGGCCTGGTCATTAAGTACAAAACTGGCTTCGTCCTTAAGGGGTTAATATAGTATTGGTGTCTTTTTTGCTAAATAAAAATTGTTCTATATGACTTAATATTTGGTGATCCCATTTTTATATACACCTTCTTGTTCTTTTGCATTGCTCTGTACAGTGGATAACGACACAATCTTACCAGCTTCCACCAGTATCTTTACACAGTCTTTTGCTTTTGTTCTTGGGTTTATATGCACATGTCTGACAAAAGCATGTTGATCTCTGGTACATAAAACCTGTCTCTTTCCTGAGTGGTATGATAGTTGAACATTCTTATCTTGTTTGTACTTGCATATAATTCTTTGTACAGATAAATGAGGCACTTACAGTTATTTGAAAATTGCACCCAAAGATGAACCAGACTTGTGTAAGTCCACAATTCTTGTCCTGAGATCTTGGCTGATTTCTTTTGACTTTCCCATGATGCTTAACAAAGAAGCAGTGTGTTTCAGGTGTGCTTTAAAATACATCCACAGGTGTGTCTCTAATTAACTCAAATATTGCCAATAAACCTATCAGAAGCTTCCAAAGACATGACATCATCACATGGGCTGTCCCATATTGTTTAAAGACATAGTACTCTTAGGGCGGCGTCACACGCTAGGATATATCGGACGATATGTCGTCGGGGTCACGGATTACGTGATGCACATCCACCATCGTTAGAGATATTATAGCGTGTGACAGCTACGAACGACTGTGAACGAGCAAAAATATTCACCTTATCGTTGCTCGTTGACATGTCGTTCATTTTCATAAAGTTGTTCCTCCTTCTGCGCGCCGGTTGTTCGTTGTTCCTGAGGCAGCACACATCGCTCCGTGTGACACCCCGGGAACGACGAACACAGCTTACCTGCGTCCCGCCGGCAATGCGGAAGGAAGGAGGTGGGCAGGATGTTATGTCCTGCTCATCTCCTCCCCTCCGCTTCTATTGGGCGGCCACTGTGTGACGTCGCTGTGACGCCAAACATCCCTACCCCTTCAGGAAGAGGATGTTCGCCGCCCACAGCGACGTTGTCCGGGAGGTAAGTACGTGTGACAGGGGGTTAACAACTTTGTGCGCCACGGGCAACTAATTGCCCGTGACGCACAAATGACGGTGGTCGGTACGATTGCTCGTGCGATCACACGATAGATCGTACCGTGTGACGCCGCCTTTAGTGTATGTAAACTTTTGATTTTGCAGAAAGTAATAATAATGCATTAAAACATTCTTTCACTCTTTCATTATTCTGGCATTTGGCAAATATAAATAATTTTGGTAATCCTAATTGACATAAAACGGGAAAGGTTTATTCTGATTTCATATCAGATAGTGAGAAAAGCGTGCATATCTGTCTTTTTAGATACTGTATGTAAACTCCTGGCTTCAACTGTATATATATATATATATATATATATATATATATATATATATATATACATATATTTTTTTTTTTTTTCCATTATTTTCATTTTCTGTTTAGGATGTGGGGTCATTGACATACACACACATATATATATATATATATATATATATATATATATATAATACACACACACACGCACACACCTTATCATTATTTGTATCATATTTTTTCAATTACACTTTTATATATATATATATATATATATATATATATATGTGTAATTGAAAAAATATGATACAAATAATGATAAGGTGTGTGCGTGTGTGTGTGTATTATATATATATATATATATATATATATATATATTTCTATTTTCTAAATCCCATTTATTTACTCTATTATTTACCTTTATAAATATTGTAATTCCCATGATGTTTTATATCTAGATATAAAGTAGTCACTTTCATTTATTAGGGTGATAATGCTTTTCTGTGTTCCAGCATGGAATGCATACTTGCGTAACTTCTGCCTTGCAAGGTGTGCTTCATGCTATAAATTATGTTAATTATGATATTTTACCTTTCCTTCTAGCATTTCAGCATGGAGTACATAATGATGTAATTGTTTTGCCATGGGTGGTACGCTCTATGTTACCACTGCTTGCCTTGATGTTCACCTCCTTCTCTCTGCGTTCCGCTGTGGAGCACACACTGACGTCACCTCCATTGAGATGCGCTTCCCTGAGTAGATGTGACTTCAGCTATAACCATGCTGGGTGAATTAATGAGACACATACAAGATACCATCTGAACTATCCTTGTCTGATTGGTTGATCATGGCTTAAATAGCCTCTTTTTCAATATCTCTTTGTACCCTCGTGAAAGCTATGGGCGAAACGTTCATCACGTGTATATACTTAATGTGGGGTTTATATTCATTATACCCTGTCATTTTTACGGACATGCTTTTCATGTTATGTATGTCTATATTAGTCAAGTCCACATAGGGTCATTATGAGCACACACATAATGTTTATATTGATATTGGTTACACCTTTGCACATGGCAATTTACACCACATGGTTTTGACTTTTTACTGCCATTTAACTATTTATATTGATATTTAATTATCTAATTATTTTTTTGTTGCATATTATTTATAT
Source organism: Anomaloglossus baeobatrachus (assembly GCF_048569485.1). Lineage (NCBI taxonomy): Eukaryota > Metazoa > Chordata > Amphibia > Anura > Aromobatidae > Anomaloglossus > Anomaloglossus baeobatrachus. The sequence goes on from NC_134358.1 coordinate 204,536,145, forward strand.
TCTGATTACATATACCCACATCATAGATTTTATCTTGTGTGATTAATTCTTTCCTTTCATGTAATTATCTTAATATACATTTTATCATATATAATTAGATTAAAGAAACTGTTATATGATATTTTAGTTGGGTGTCATATTCAATGGTTCATATAAGACTCTTTTTAATTTGTTCTTTTCCAATTGACAGACCCCATGGTGTCTTGATTTTAAACTTTTGTTAAATTAATCATTTACTGTTTCTCATACGTAGCTGGATGGTGGAAATTCTTCTCACCACTAGTTTTACCATCCATGCATATATGGTCTACCCTGAACAAGCCGTAATAGATCCATATTCAAAATTCAAAGAAAATGTTGCAGCTGTCTTATAAATATAGACATTGTTATATCAGTTTTACTACTTGGGTACATGATTTATTCTGACTTTTGTATTTTCTAAGATGTGTGAAGCTTGTTAACCCTCTATAGTTATCACAAGTGTGTGTCACAACCTAATGTGATCTTATGGGATCTGAGATCAGAAGTTCACAGCGTATAGTTGAGCGCCCACTCATCATTTACCCCAAGTTGGAGCTTATTTAATTCCATCCGGTGCTGAAGGAGTTAAGGTTCCTTTCTATCCTGCTGTGATTTAACAGGTAGTTGTAATCTCATCTGCAACTCTTCCCTTGTGCTTTAATTATCCATTCCTCACTCCTCCCTATGCTGGCTATATGTTATTCATATTGTCCACTTTGAAGGAGCCTGGCTCTGGAGAAGCTTAGGTGTTAATTTCTTTTGCAGCTGAGAAGTTTCTTGCTAAAGAAGCAGAGGAGCTATATTTGTTGTTTTTTGTATTACCTTCCTCGTGTTCTTTTCTTGCAGTGGTGAGACTACTGTTTTGCTGGCCTTCACACTAGTCACGATGAATTCAGGGGCAGCGACGGCCTTGGCACATGACTGCACATGGTGAGGAGGACCCATCTAGGGACATTAGGGAGTGCAGAGATCAGCCTTAGGTGAGTGTTAGGAGGTGAACTCACTCCCTCTCCCTAATTCCAGGGCTTTCCTTTGTATTGCTTCCTGTTTTTTCTCTGTGTTGCGTTGCTCTCCAGGAGTCCTCTTGCTCCCGGTGTGACAATAATGGAATTAAAGATTTGTGTACACATTTCACATTAATACTCTGAAATTACAAATACATATTTAAACTAGTGATTAACATGTCAGTGATAGTGAACCTGTCAGGTGCAATTGCTTTACGAACAGTTCTGGGTCGATATTGCTAATCGCTGCCTAACTGTCCCTGTATCTAGTAAAGATAAGTAGATCTTTAGAAAAAGTATTTCCAAAGGTCCCATATGATATGCTAATGAGTGCAATGGTACTAGTCCCAAGAGTGTTAGTTCCTGTGCTCATTCTACCCTCTTAGCATGGTAGCACGCCCACAGGTATTCAATGCAGCATCACCAGTGGTGACGCTCTTACCTGTGTCATCCACTGTCACCGCTGATCAAAAGTCCGAGCACTTCTGTTCATGTGCACTAGATCTCTCTAAAGCCGGGATGCGTACATTCGGCTTCATACTGCACATGACCGGAAGTGCCAGGCATTCAGATCAGTGATGACAGCAGACACAGGTATGCACATCTCCGCTGGTGATGCTGCATTGACTGTAAGGGCATACTTTCATGCTAAGAGGGCGGAATGAGTGCAGGAACTAATGCCCTTGTGACTAGTCCCTGCACTCATTAGCATATCATAAAAGATCTTTAGAAATACTTGTTCTAAAGATTTCTTTATCTATGCTAGTGTATACAGGCACGATTAGGCAGGAATTGGCAATATGCACCCAGAACTGCTCTTGGTTCTGGATGCATATTGCACCTGACAGGTTCCCTTAATTATTATCTAATATAGTTAGGCCATGTGCACGCATTGAGTAATTGTATGCCAAAACCAGGAGTGGAACAGGCAGAGGAAAAATACAACAGAAACATCAAATACTCAACATGTGTATATGACCTTAAATTTCATTCGAGTCAAGAATTAAAGAACGTGGATTTTTTTCTGAAGTGCTGGCTCTGTTTTTTTTATTTTTCTATTTTAGTGGGTAGCTGTCTCTACTAAAGAAGTTAAATGGATGCAAATCCTAATACAAATGTAGTTGTCAACATTGTGTATTAATTAATCTTGAAATGTGCAACTATATATGTCAGCTTTTCTTGGAATCTCAGTAGCACTAGCTTGTCTCCCCAGCTGTTTGCTCATTGCTGCTTTATGTTGCCTGGCCACTGAGCGTTTGCCTCCCTATGGAGAGCACAGCATGTGCCTATAGCAACGATACATTATAAATTACATGTATGTAAAAACTAGCTGACAAAAATTGGAGCAAAATAAACATATCATTTTGTATTACGTTTTCTGTATTTTTATTTAATTTCATTTGTCATGGGAGGGTTAATCTCACCAGCTACTATAGGGAACTGATCCACATTTTGTCTACATTTTTCAGACACGAATTTGAGTATTTTAATTAGGAAACTTTTTTTTATAATCTAATTTGCCCAACCAATTAATTTTACTATGCTATTTAATGTGACAAGGTGTTCTATCCTCTCTTCTTCACCGAAACGGATCAAAATATAATCACCTTTCATATATATGTTAATAACCTTACCAACTTATAATTTGGCTAACGTTTTTTGTATTTCTTTCTTTCTTTTTTCTTTCTTTTGTGCTACATGTGGCCCCTATCCTTGATCTGAATATTTCATTTATGTTACTTCCCATGGCAGGGTGTCCATACAGTCGTGCCCCGGCCCTTCTCTTTCCTGATCTACATTGCTGTCATTTGACACAAGGTGAGGTTTAATATTAGAATAGGGACTGTCCCGATTAAGGTAAATTTTAGCACAGTGGGATGGCTCCATGCGGTTTTTAATCAAAAACAGTATGTACTAAGTACCCTATGCTATTTATGTGTACTATACATTTTTACAAGGTATTTGCTCATTTTGTTTGTATCTTAGGTTTTGTCTGTTAAATGGCCATAATGTGAACATGCTTTTATGCAGTGCATGTATACCAACATATACATCGATTCATGTTGTTGGTTTTTCCATGTTAAAAACCTATCTGGAAGACCAGCTGATTACAAATAATCTCAATCATTGGAATAGTTTTCCATGGTTTCTACCAGTAATTTTTTCCTATCTTTTCCCGTCAAGGTTCACTAAAGGTCATAAGGAGTCAATTATACATTTCTCTTTAAAGGTAGTCTATAAGCCCAAACCAACATTATGAATTAAACACACGGCCTTGTAGGGACTATAGCACCTGCTGTTCTAATTTCTTACTAAGTAGTGCAGAAACTGACTTTAATCAAATATGCTAATTAGAGTGCTCAGTGTACCCTTGGTGTGGCCAAAAAGCTCAGTGCATTGTTCTGCTCCCCGATTTTGCATGCCCCGCTTCCCTCATTGGTAATTAGAAGACAAAACAGGAGCACTCCATGGTGAAGTGCTGATGATAAGAAACAGGGAAGAGTAGATGGATTCTGCTCACCTGTTGGAGTTGTGTAGGCTACGCACAACTATGATGAGAGTAGCGGTGTAGTGCTATTCCTTGCTGCTGCTCCACCACCTGTTAAAGCTCATTAAAAAATTGCAAGTCAAGAATATAAGAAAAATATGTTGTTGGGGGGAGGGGGGTGCTGTGACAATGAAGACAAGGATGAGAGGTGTAAAAAAACAATGAACAGTAAGTAAAAGACAGCAACACGTTTCACAATCAAAATTGCGTTGCTGTCTTTTCATAAACGTTGGTTGTTTTTCTAGATCTTCTCATACTTGTCTTCAGAGTGACAGCGCCTCCCACAATTTTTTCTTAGGCCCCTTTCACATTGCGTTTCAGTGGCTCTGTCGGGGCATACGTTCGAAATCTCGCCCCTCCCCCCACAAAACGTGTGTCGGACTTTTGCGCCGACAGGGCCATTGTGTATAATGGAGCAGACAGAGCAAGCGTATGCTCTGTCTTACACCATTTTTGGGTCTATACACTTTCTGCAGGCAGATGCCCAGACGTAGCAGACTACGTTCGGGTGTCCGCCTGCAAAAAGCGTATACACCTGAAAATGGTGCTAGACAGAGCATACGCTTGCTCTGTCTGCTCCATTATACTCAAAGGCCCTGTCGGCGCATACGACCGAAACACATTTTGTGGGGAGATGGGCGGGATTTCGGACGTATGCCCCGACGGAGCCAGTGAAATGCAATGTGAAAGTGGCCTTATACTTTTGCCTTGCAATAGTCTCAGTGGTAATTGACAGCATTGGCGTGCCTGGATAGAGCACTGTCTGCACAGAAAGCTTAGACAAGCCAGAGCTGTAAATAACCACTGAGGAAGGCGGGACATGCGAAACCAGTGGGCGAAGTGGTGCACATGGCCTCTTGGCTACAACAAGGGTGCACTGAGCACCGTAATTGCCACATTTGGTTACACTTCAGCTTCTTCAGAATGGTGTCAGTGATTAGATCACCAAAGGTGACATTTTTATAGGGTCTATTACCTCTACATTACTATGTGCTTAGTTTATACTCTCAGTTTAGCCTGACTAATTTTAATATAAAAATAAAAAAATTATATTATAAATCTTCATCTTTTTAGTGTAGTATATGTTTGGCTTAGAGATGGTAATCTGATTCCACACTCACATCTCCTGCATGTGTTTGCAATATTGATGCCTAAAACAACATATTGTACTTAGAAATGATGTGCCTTTGTCTGCTTTAGATGGGCAATGAGCCCCATAGGGGTGAATGAGCCCCATGACTATCGGGAGGGTATAGGGTAGGAAGGGGTTAATGTGGAGGGAATAGGGCTGTGTAAGGGATTAAGGGATTGGTGGTTTGGTGAGCGGCGAGGATTGGGCCAGAGGTCATAAGGGGTGGGGAGAGAAAGGGGGGTTTATAAGGGTCAGTCGTTGGCAGTACCTCCTCTTTGCCGTGGGTGCCATTTCGTGTGTGGTCAGCATCGCCGGTTCCAGTATGGCTGACCTCGCCGCGCTGTTGGAGTGGGTCCGTGGAGCCTCCGAAGTCCTGGGGGTGGATGTGGTGCGGGAGCAGCTGCGTGCGGCCTGTGGGGACGGAGCGATGGTGCCTTCAGCTGTGGCTGCAGCTGCAGCACCTGGACCTGTGCTGCGTGCTCGGCGGTCGCGGCCGCCGGAGCGTTACTCCCCCAGCGGGAGGGGAGCGAGATCTAGGAGCCCCTTGCGGGACCCTCCGGGACAGGGGAGCCCTCACCAGCATGCAGGAGCTTCGCCGGCCTCCGGGAGGAATCCTCATCGGAGATCCCGCGGGCCGGAGGTGGGCGGAGCTTATGTGCGGCCTACTTCCGGTCCGCGGGCGGCAAGGCCCCGGACCAGATTTACAGCAGCCCCCGGTGATGTGCCGGCCGGGGGCAGTGCTCAGCTGATGAATATGCCGTTGGGGACTCCCTGCAGACGGCAGGGGAGGCGCACAGACAGTGCAGCACAGGAGCTGCAGATCGCCAGCCAAAGGGCTGGGGAGGAGGGGTCCGGCAATCGGCGGGGCGACAGCGGGCGATCAGTGGTGACGGTCCCCCCCAGCGAGGATCGTGCTGGGGGGAGGACTCAGCGGCTATCAGAGGGCGGACGGCCGCCCTGCAGTCGGCAGGGTGGGAGACCAGTGGGGACGGCACGTGGAGCCGCAGTGCAGCAGTCGGCCTCGGGATCGTCGTGGGTGGACGGCGGCAGGACGCCGCGTCGGGCGACACGCAAAAGGTCCAGCAGGAGGCGAGTGGAGGAGCAGGGTGCGGTGACCGTGGGGGTTGACGGCCGCCAATTGCAGGCTGTCCCCTTGCTGGTCCCCCCTGAGGTCCTCAGCGGCGATTCGGACTCTGGTGACGAGGATGGAAGCGACAACGCAGCAAGACGGATGGAGCGTCCGGAGAATCATGATACGGCTGTTCCGGATCCGATTCAGAGGCAGCCTGGTGAGAGAACGACGAGTATGCTTAATGTTGCGGGTAGTGTGGGGGGAGGGTCTTCTGTGTCTGTGAGTGCGCAGGGCTCTGGGGTTCGGGAGCCGGCGGCGTTACCGGGGGCAGATTTTTGGGGGCAGTTATTGGGGGTGCTGCAGGGGCTGTCGGCTGAGCGAGCAGGTACTAGTGGGTCTGGTTCGCCGGCGGGGGCTTGGGTGGGTCCCTCGGGTGGCGTGCCGCCGGGGGTGGCGGCGCAGAGTATTGCTACGCAGGGAGCTGCAGTGTCGTCAGAAGCAGGGCAGGGGGCAGGGGTTGCGGCCGGGTCGGACGCGGTAAAGGATGGGGAAAAAGAGAAGGAGAAGGAGGATGAGGTGGTGCGGCTAGATGATAGGGCGCGGAGCGAGGTATACGTTTGCTTCGAGAGTCCGTTGGGGGTGCATTTGAAAAAGGAGGTGAGGGAGAAGATCTGGAAAGGGGAGTATGTGGAAATTTTTTCCCTGCTTCCTCTTGAGAAGTTTAACTTGGATAAGGTGAAGCCAAGCGATTCAAAAAGGAGAAGGAGGATGAGGAAAAGAGGAGGTATAGGCTTATTCCCAGGACATTTACCAACTGGTTACAGGCCTTTGCGATCCTAGCCAGTGTCATTGGGGAAAAGGAGCCGGAACATTGTTCCGCACTTTTCGGGTATATGGATTCAATTGGGGAGGCGTATAGAGTGTATGGCGGGTTAGGGTGGTTGAGGTACGATGAACAGTTTCGGCAGCGCAAGGCTCTGCGGGCCGGACTTAAATGGGACCACAAGGACATCTCCTTGTGGATGAGGTTAATGACAGCCCCGGCACAGCCCTTTCGGGGGGCTGCCGTGGGTTCGGGTACAAGCAACGGGTCCTCGGCGGGTCAGAGAAAGGGAGCCTGCTGGCAATTCAATGAGGGTCAGTGTAAATTCGGGGCCTCGTGCCGTTTCAAGCACGAGTGTTCCGGATGTGGAGGTTCCCATCCGTTGTCCCGGTGCTTTAAGAAAGGAAAAAGTAAGCCTGGGGAGGGGGCTGGAAAAAGGGAGGACGCCGGTGAGGGTAGAGGCGATGCTTCCCTATTTAAGTAGGTATCCGGATGTGCGGGCGGCCGAGTTATTGAGGAAGGGTTTTACTGAGGGTTTTCGGATTCCGTTTGAATCTGGGGCCCCAGTGTTTCGCCCAGGTAACTTGAGGTCCGCAAGGGAACACCCAGAGGTTGTGAAAGAGAAGCTGGACAAGGAGGTTGAATTAGGGAGGATGGCGGGACCGTTTCAGGACCCACCATTTTCCAATCTTCGGATTTCGCCATTGGGGGTGGTTCCCAAAAAAGAGCCGAGGAAATTTCGGCTCATACATCATTTATCCTACCCGGCCGGGTTGTCGGTGAATGATGGGATATCACCGGAGCTGTCAGCGGTTTGTTATGTTTCTTTTGACAGAGCTTTGGATTTGGTGCGGGCGGCCGGGCGTGGGGCCCTGATGGCGAAAGCGGATGTGGAGACAGCTTTTCGCTTGCTCCCAGTGCATCCAGACAGTCAGCATCTGTTGGGATGTATGTGGGAGGGGGAGTATTATGTGGACCGTTGCCTGCCCATGGGATGTTCTATTTCTTGTTCTTATTTCGAGGCATTTAGTTCTTTCGTGGAATGGGTGGTCCGGGACATGGCGGGGGTTCACTCCGTCATTCATTACTTGGACGATTTCCTTTGTGTCGGGCCGGCAAGGTCTTCGGTTTGTTCATTGTTGTTGTTTACGTTACAGCGGATAGCGCAGAGTTTGGGTATTCCTTTGGCGAAGGAAAAAACGGAAGGGCCAGTGACGGCTTTATGCTTTTTGGGCATAGAAATTGACACGATGGCGATGGAATGCCGCTTGCCGGAAGGGAAATTGGTGGATTTGAAAGCGTCAGTGCGGTCATTATACCAGGCTAAAAAGGTGAAGCTGAGGGAGTTGCAGTCAGTCTTGGGAAAATTGAATTTCGCCTGTCGCATCATGCCGATGGGGCGCATATTTAATAGGAGATTGGCGAGCGTGACTGCTGGAGTGACAGCGCCGAATCATTTTGTCAGAGTGACGAGGGTGATGAAAGGGGATCTGCTGGTTTGGGATTCCTTTTTAGACAGGTATAATGGTAGGACACTGTGGATGAGCAAGGCAATGTCCAATAGTCAGATTGAGCTGTTTACGGATGCGGCAGGGGCGACGGGTTTTGGAGCGATTTTTCAGACTCATTGGTGCGTGGCACAGTGGCCACAAGCATGGAAGGAGAAGGGGTTGGTAAAGAATTTGGCTTTGCTTGAATTGTTCCCGATCATAGTGGCGCTCGAGCTGTGGGGCTCTGAATTTTCGGGAAAAAAGGTTTGCATGCATTGTGATAATATGGCGGTGGTTCATTCGATCAATTCGTTGTCAGCAAAATCTCCCCCGGTGGTGGGGTATCTGAGGCATCTGGTGCTCCGTTGCTTGGCACTGAACATTTGTGTTGTGGCGAGGCATGTGCCGGGGGTTCAGAACGAGGTGGCTGATGCGCTGTCTCGTTTTCAGTTTCGCAGGTTCAGAAGGCTGGTGCCGGGAGCAGACGACGATGGAGCACTATGTCCGGAATGGTTGTGGGATCTAGCATTGGTGTAGCTTTGGAGGGCATTAGGAGATCGGTGTCTGAGGCTACTTGGTGCCGATACCAGGCAGTGTGGAATGAGTGGGAAGAGTTAGGCAGGTCGGAGGGCATGGAGCCGGGTTATCATGGCCGAGTGGTGGGGGTTTTGGCGGTGATTAGTGGCGATTTTTCAGCGGGGCGGTCCGTCTCGGTAATGAGTTACCGGTTGTCAGCTTTGGCCTTTTTATTCAAGTTGCAAGGGGTGCGGGATGCCACGAAGGATTTTCTAGTACGGCAGGCCATGAAGGGTTTTCGAAGAGGGGCGCGGTCGCGGGACTCTAGGCGGCCGATATCGCTTCCATTGTTAGTGCGTTTAGTGGGGTGCTTGGGGGACGTGTGTGCATCCCCTTACGAACAGAGGTTGTTTGCAGTGGCGTTTGTGTTGGCCTTTTTCGGGGCCTTTCAGATTGGCGAGTTGGTTAGCCCGGCGAAGCAGGTAGTAGGAGGGTTGTTATTGGGAGACGTAACGCTTGGGGTAGATCGAGTGGAATGTCGATTACGTTTTTCCAAAACGGATCAGGTGGGGCGCGGGCGCCTGGTGGTTTTGTATGGGATTCCAGGACACCCATTGTGCCCGGTTGGGCAGGTAACAGAGTTTTTGAAGATAAGGGGAGGTTATCCTGGGGTTTTCTTGAGACACATGGATGGATCTGCATTGTCCAGATTCCAGTTTATTGCGGTTTTCAAAACTGTGTTGGCACGAGTGGGGGAGGTGCCGGGTGACTATGGGTCACACTCTTTTCGGATTGGGGCAGCGACAGAGGCGGCCAGGTGGGGTTTGAGCGATGATTGTATCCGGCGTATTGGGAGATGGGAGTCGTCCAGGTTCCGTTTGTACGTGAGGCCTCACCTGCTGAGGGGTGACGGGGAGTGATTCGGCTGGTTTGGAATTACGGGGGTCAATAGCTGTTTATTGTGAGACATGTTTTTTTCGTTCAGTTGCTGTTTATTCTTGGTTTTATATTTTTTAGGTGTGTGCCTGGTGTGGATTCTTGGGCATTCCTTTGTTCACTGGGGAGCGTTGCGGGCGGATGTGCGTTCCGACGGTCGGCAACTTGGAGTGGCGAGAACGGAGGCACGGGTCAAATGGATCGGGATTCGGGGCATGACCTGGGGGAGAGTTCGGCCAGAGGTGGCGTACTATAGCAGGATCGACCAGGATCCTAATGTTCTCATTTTGCATGTGGGTGGAAATGATCTAGGGGTGAGGACAGCGAGGGAATTAAAAAGGGACATTAAGTTGGATCTTCTGCACCTGTGGAGAGCGTTCCCGGGTATTATTATAGTATGGTCGGATATTGTGGCTAGGGAGAACTGGCGTTTTGGGAGGTCGGCTGACCGGATTAATAGGGCACGTATTAAGTTGAATAGGGCGATTGGCCGGTTTGTGACGCGGAATGGGGGCTTGGTGGTGCGACATAAGGAATTGGAGGAGTCGTCAGGGCAATATTTGCGGAGAGATGGGGTGCATCTCACAGATATTGGCTTGGACTTGTGGATGCTTGGTTTGCGGGATGGTCTGGAGCAAGCCCTGGGGGTGTGGGGGGCCCGGGCCACGTAAGGGGTCACGTGGCCGGTCTGTGGCGGGGGGATAGGTCCGTTCCTAGAGGCTGGGAGCACCGATAGTCGGTGGGGAGTATGAAGTCACTCAGGGGTAGTGGCTTCAGACAGGATTGGGAACTTGTGGGCGTAGGTCCTGCAGGTTCTGGGGAGGGGTATTTTAACGATGGAACGTTATTACCCCCACACCTTGGGTTGGTTGGTCACAGCCAAGGTGGTCCTCTGGGCCAGTGGTATGTTACGGCCAGGGGATAAGGATGATTATTGGCTTCTTGGACGGACCTATCGGTTGTTTGTCAGTTGGGAGGGTATACATGTATCGGTTTATGTTAAAAGAGGGTGGCATGTCGAGCCACAAGTTGTGATACATGTATACCGTTTAAATAAAAGCTGTGGCCATTCGCCCATAAAAAGTTGTTATGTTTTCATTTCAAGTAGAGTGGGTAAGAGGGGTTTTGTACATGGGAGACCCAATTATCCCTTTTAGATACGTCAAGATGGGCAATGAGCCCCATAGGGGTGAATGAGCCCCATGACTATCGGGAGGGTATAGGGTAGGAAGGGGTTAATGTGGAGGGAATAGGGCTGTGTAAGGGATTAAGGGATTGGTGGTTTGGTGAGCGGCGAGGATTGGGCCAGAGGTCATAAGGGGTGGGGAGAGAAAGGGGGGTTTATAAGGGTCAGTCGTTGGCAGTACCTCCTCTTTGCCGTGGGTGCCATTTCGTGTGTGGCCCGCCCACCCGCCCTTAATGTAAAAAAAAAAAAAAAAAAACAAAAAAAAAAAAAAAAAATAAAAATATAAAAAAAAAATAAAAAAAATAAATTAAAGTTTAAAAAAAAAAAAAAAAACAACAATAACATCAAAGGGTTTATATGGTGGTTTCTTTGTTTGTCGCAGCGGGGGGATAGGTCCGTTCCTAGAGGCTGGGAGCACCGATAGTCGGTGGGGAGTATGAAGTCACTCAGGGGTAGTGGCTTCAGACAGGATTGGGAACTTGTGGGCGTAGGTCCTGCAGGTTCTGGGGAGGGGTATTTTAACGATGGAACGTTATTACCCCCACACCTTGGGTTGGTTGGTCACAGCCGAGGTGGTCAGTGGTATGTTACGGCCAGGGGATAAGGATGATTATTGGCTTCTTGGACGGACCTATCGGTTGTTTGTCAGTTGGGAGGGTATACATGTATCGGTTTATGTTAAAAGAGGGTGGCATGTCGAGCCACAAGTTGTGATACATGTATACCGTTTAAATAAAAGCTGTGGCCATTCGCCCATAAAAAGTTGTTATGTCTTCATTTCAAGTAGAGTGGGTAAGAGGGGTTTTGTACATGGGAGACCCAATTATCCCTTTTAGATACGTCAAGCAGATTTAATCTGCCTCTGCACTAATGGCTGAAACACTTTACTCTGCACAGAATCTATAGCTTCACAGGTCAGAGCAGCATGCTAGGTTGGGTAATTCACCTTCTGAAGCTCGTTCAGGGAGACTTGCTGTGGACAGCTGTAAAAGCTCATGTAGTCTTTCAGCAGCCTTGATGGTATGTGCACAGTTTCCAGCAGTACGAGCCTGCATTCAGCTGTGAGGCAGATGCAATATATAAGCTGGAGAAACTATAGCAACTTGGCCTCATCTACTGCTACATACAGATGACATTTTGAAAGCCAAGAAGCTCTACGCGCTTTAAATAACTTTCTTGTTTTGTTGGTGCAATAATACTACACATAAAATAAAATACGCCATACGATGGCAGGAAAGGTCAAGTCTATACTAAATGGCGTGGAGTGGAACTTAAATAAAGGTTACTTAAAAAGACACTCAGAGTATCTGAGTATAATAAATAAATAAAACTAGTATATTATAAATTGTATATATATATATATATATATATATATATTTGTTTTATATATATATATATATATATATATATATATATATATGTGTACTGTGAAGAAATAAGCACAATAGTATACACTATACTATTCAAAAAGTATAGATTTTGTCAAAAGGCCCAGTCACTACAATGAATGATACAAGAATCAATCAGCCAGTATCTATGCTAACATAGAAAGTACAAAGGTCTGGAGTAAGTAGGTCAGTTTATAAGAGTCTAATGCAGAGATGCCAAACTGGTGCCCTTGGGGCATATATATGATAGTAGATCTGTATATGGGTTTGGGATTTTTGCTTTTTTTTTTAAAATATCCTTGTGGTCTGGCTCCCTCTATATGTATTTTATGTACAGTTTATTTCTCAAAAAACTAAATACATTTTGGTATCAGATTTAGAATGCTCAAACTTTAAAAAAATAAAATCATCTATCTATCTATCTATCTATCTATCTATCTATCTATCTATATATATATATATATATATATATATATACATACATACTGTATATAAAATGTCTACTCCCTGACCTGATGTTTGTAAAACCTGCAAAACCGGGACGTTGTCCCTGCGAGCAATTACTTTATTTAGGGCCACCCCGATATGTTAGATTGACCATCACAGGCCTAATGAGCTATGGTAGTAATTGCAATAAAATTAGACATATTAAGCATCTAATAAAGGATGGGTTTTGAAAATACACCTAAAATTGAATATACGTTAGCTTGCTAGTCCTCCAAGGAATTACTGTTTTAGAATTTTTAATGGTGAGGTGTAAAAATATTATTCAGCATATTTATCAGAACTAATTCTTAAACAGTGTAAACTTGTACTAGACAGTCTTAAAATGCACTGAATTTATCAAAATGTTTTATGCTGTTTGATTCTGTGTAATTTTAACACTGTCTAGTTTACAATTATACCCATAGGGTACTGTTCCACTTCCGATTTTCTTGTGCAACTGCGATCCGATAAAACATCGGATTGCAGTTGCATCAGTGCAAAACTATGGGGTAGCGTCTATCTGGGATTGATTTCTCATGCCATAGCGGCATGAATCGCAGAATGCTGTGTTTGGCAGCAAGTCTCGGCTCATGCACTCCCATGCAAGCCTATGGGAGCGTGTGAAACATTGCACTGCACTTGCATGTAATATGAGTGCAGTGCGATGTACGCAGAGACAGACAGCAGAGGAGATGGGGAGAAAGTGTTCCCTCCCTCTTCTCCGCAGCTGTGATACGATTGCAAGATCGCATCACAGTCGCATGACCCTCAGCTGATGCTCGCACCAGAGGGTCATTAGCATATCGCTTCAGGTGTTCTCACATCGGAAGCTGTACGCAAGTGGAAACGTACCCTTAGTTGAATTAATGTTAGAATCCCCTGTTGAGGTGGATCCAAGTGGCAGTTAGGGATGGGCGATGCCGATCACATAGTGATCGTGTACATGAGCCCGATCACAAGCTTTCCTGGGAAGCTCATGCTGCAGATCAGGTCCATGGACTGTAAAAAAAAAAAAAGGCACATTATTAAAAAAAGTTATGATCATACTTGCCAGCTCTGTCTCCCTGCGCTTCTGCTTACGAGTTGATCACATCGCTGTGTCTCCCGGTAACCAAAATGACTAAAGGACCTTCCATGACGTCATACCCATGTGACCAGTCACGTGTGAATGTTGTATTACCTCATTGGCTACAGACTGGTCACATGACTATGACATCATCAAAGGTCCTGGATGGTAACTGGCCTATGATTGTCATTGTGCAAGTGTCGTGTCACATCACGGCGCACAATCTCCCGACAGGAGCTGGTCAGCTGCGTCTATTTCCATGCAAGCTGATGCGTTCCTGTCCTGAGAGCGTCAGGTGCGGGGTGATACATTGCAACATGTAAGTGCAATAATCCCCTCACTGTCAGCCTGCTTCATCGCTCTGTACAAAGCAATATAGCAGAGCTGACATGTCTCTTTGCTTCTCACTATGTATAGACTGTGTCTGTGCACAGTGATGAAGCAGAGTTGACATTGCTGCCCTTGTTGATTACCTCAGACTAAGGATTGTTTTATAATAAAAATGGAGTCTCTAAATGTTTTTTTTGTTTTATTTCTATTAAAAAAATTATTTGTGTTGTGTTTTTTTTTTACTGATTCTTAGAAATTCATGGTGGCCATGTCTAATTTGCGTAACACCATGAATTTCGGGCTTAGTACCATTTGAGAGTACAAAGCTGATATTAATCCCTTTATTACCCAGCATGCCACTGGATGAGCTGGATAAAGCGCCTGGAAATGGCACTAAGAAACAATGCGCCATTTCCAGGGACGGCTGCGGGCTGCAGAGAATCCTAGCCCCCAGCTGCCTGGATTTACCTGACTGGTGATCAAAATACGGCAGGAGCCCACAAATTTTTTTCTTTAAGTATTTTTTTTAAATAATAAAAAATAATTAATGAGCTTCCCTGTAGTTTGATTGCCAGCCACGGTAAAGTCAGGCAGATGGGAGGTTGGCAGCCCGTAGCCATCCACTTTATCGGTGCTGAGAATCAAAAATACCGCAGAGCGCTTCATCATTTTTTTAAATTATTTATCGTTATACAACTATATATTATGTGTGTGTATACTTTATATATATATATATATATATATATATATATATATATACATACATACAGTCATATGAAAACGTTTGGGCACCCCTATTAATGTTAACCTTTTTTCTTTATAACAATTTGGGTTTTTGCAACAGCTATTTCAGTTTCATATATCTAATAACTGATGGACTGAGTAATATTTCTGGATTGAAATGAGGTTTATTGTACTAACAGAAAATGTGCAATCCGCATTTAAACAAAATTTGACCGGTGCAAAAGTATGGGCACCCTTATCAATTTCTTGATTTGAACACTCCTAACTACTTTTTACTGACTTACTAAAGCACTAAATTGGTTTTGTAACCTCATTGAGCTTTGAACTTCATAGGCAGCTGTATCCAATCATGAGAAAAGGTATTTAAAGTGGCCACTTGCAAGTTGTTCTCCTATTTGAATCTCCTATGAAGAGTGGCATCATGGGCTCCTCAAAACAACTCTCAAATGATCTGAAAACAAAGATTATTCAACATAGTTGTTCAGGGGAAGGATACAAAAAGTTGTCTCAGAGATTTAAACTGTCAGTTTCCACTGTGAGGAACATAGTAAGGAAATGGAAGAACACAGGTATGGTTCTTGTTAAGCCCAGAAGTGGCAGGCCAAGAAAAATATCAGAAAGGCAGAGAAGAAGAATAGTGGGAACAGTCAAGGACAATCCACAGACCACCTCCAAAGACGTGCAGCTTCATCTTGCTGCAGATGGTGTCAATGTGCATAGGTCAACAATACAGCGCACATTGCACAAGGAGAAGCTGTATGGGAGAGTGATGCAAAAGAAGCCGTTTCTACAAGCACACCCCAAACAGAGTCGCCTGAGGTATGCAAAAGCACATTTGGACAAGCCAGTTACATTTTGGAAGAAGGTCCTGTGGACTGATGAAACAAAGATTGAATTGTTTGGTCATACAAAAAGACGTTATGCATGGAGGCAAAAAACACGGTATTCCAAGAAAATCACTTGCTACCCACAGTAAAATTTGGTGGAGGTTCCATCATGCTTTGGGGCTGTGTGGCCAATGCCGGCACTGGGAATCTTGGAAAAGTTGAGGGTCGCATAGATTCAACTCAGTATCAGCAGATTCTTGACAATAATGTGCAAGAATTAGTGACGAAGTTGAAGTTATGCAGGGGATAGATATTTCAGCAAGACAATGATCCAAAACACCGCTCCAAATCTACTCAGGCATTCAGGCAGAGGAACAATTACAATGTTCTGGAATGGCCATCCCAGTCACCAGACCTGAATATCATTGAACATCTGTGGGATGATTTGAAGCGTGCTGTCCATGCTCAGCGACCATCAAACTTAACTGAACTGGAATTGTTTTGTAAACAGGAATGGTCAAATATACCGTCATTCAGGATCCAGGAACTCATTAAAAGCTACAGGAAGCAACTAGCAACCACAATTCTTAGCATCCCATCACTCTCCTTCTTAGTCAAATAGCCCTTACACAGCCTCGAGGTGTGTCTGGGTCATTGTCCTGTTGAAAAATAAATGTTGGTCCAACTAAACGCAATCCGGATGGAATAGCATGCCACTGCAAGATGCTGTGGTAGCCGTACTGGTTTAGTATGCCTTCAATTTTGAATAAATCCCCAACAGTATCACCAGCAAAGCACCCCCACACCGTCACACCTCCTCCTCCATGCTTCACGGTGGGAACCAGGCATGTAGAGTGCATCCGTTCACCTTTTCTACAAAGACACGGTGGTTGGATCCAAAGATCTCAAATTTGGACTAATCAGACCAAAGCACAGATTTCCACTTGTCTAATGTCCATTCCTTGTGTTCTTTAGCCCAAACAAGCCTCTTCTGCTTGTCGCCTGTCCTCAGTAGTTGTTCTAGAGATGAGAAGATGTGTCCAAACTTTTGGTCTGTACTGTCTATCTATCTATCTATCTATCTATCTATATATATATATATATATAAATGTGTATATATATATATATATATATATATATATATAAAAATATATATATACATTGTATATAGTTGTATAAAGCTGAACAAATAATTTTTAAAAATAACGTAGCACTCTGTGGTATTTTTGATTCTCAGCTCAAATAAAGCAGATGGCTGCAGGCTGCCACCCACATCTGCCTGGCTTTACCTTGGCTGGCAATCAAAATACAGGGAAACCCATTTTTTTTGCTAGCTAAGGGTAATCCAAGCAGCTACTGGCTGCTAACCCCAACTGCTTGGTTTTACCTTCACCAGCAATGGACATTCCATTCCTTTTTTTTTTTTTTCTTTCAAGTTTTTTGCCAAAAAACTAAAAAAAAAAAAAAAAAAATGACGTGGGCTTCACCATATTTTTGCATGCCAGTAGGCAGGTATGGGCTGCCTCCAACCTCCAGCTGCCTATTTGTACCCGGCTGGAAACCAAAAATATAGGGAAATGATAATAAAAAACGATGTGGGCTTCGCCCAATTTTTGTGTGCAGCCATGTACAACTAGGCAGCCTGGGATTGGAATTCTCAGCGCAGGATGGCCCAAGCTTTCTGGGCCCCCTGCTGTGAATTGGAGTGCACAGCCACCTAGTTGTACATGGCTGGACACAAAAATTGAGCAAAGCCCATGGCATTTTTTTTTTTAATTATTTCATGAAATTCACAGAAGTGCCATCTTCTGGTGCTGTATCCAACTATGCCAGCGGCCCTGGTGCTGGGTAGCACCCTGGGTAATAAGGGGTTAATACCAGCTTTGTTTTACCAGCTGGTATTAAGCCCGAGATTCTTAATGTCAGGCCAAGTTTGACCTGGCCATTAAGACTCTCCAATAAAAGGTTAAAAAAAACACCACACAGAGGAAAAAATACTTTATTTGAAATAAATACACAGACACACTTAGGAACTCTATCTTTATTACTCCCTTTCACCCCTCCACGATCCTGGTCTTCTGTCTTCTTCAACCGATCTAGCTCTGCTATATAACAAAGCACGGGGGGAAGAACACTTATGCTTCCCGTGCTGTCTAATCAAGCAGAGGCTGCGGGTTGGTAAGCGGTGACATCACCGCTGCCACCGTTGCCATAGTAACCTAACAAGCGAGTTACTATAGCAATGGTGATCTCCATCACCTGATTCCCGGCGCTGCTATTCACCTGCTGTGGCATTACAGTGTGTGGCAGCCAATCCCTGCATGTGGGCTGACTCTGCAAAGAGCACCAACATGCAGGGAGAGTGCGACAAGCATTTGCTCGAGCATCTCGCCGGTACTCGGCGCTCGCCGAGTGTACAGACTACTGAGATGCTTGGGTGAGCACCGAGTACCGGTGAGCATGCGCGCCCATCCCTATCCACTGTCACTACAGGACCTTGCATGACATCATAGCCATGTGACCAGTCTGTAGCCAATGAGATAATACAATATTCACACGTAACTGGTCACATGGCTATGACGACACGGAAGGTCCTTGAGTCATTCTGGTTACCGGGAGGGCACAGCGATGATCGACTCAGAAGCATCGGCCGGGAGACAAAGTCTGCAGGATGCGTCGCGGGACCTGTAAGTATAATGACAATATTTATTATTAACTATATTCTTTATTTTACAGCCCCTCTTGCCCCATTCCATAACTGTAAAGTCCAAGATTGGTGATCAGACGCAAGATTGTGTTATCTCGATCCCTTGATCTTTACAAAACGATCGGGCGAATCTCCCCAATCCCGACCATCGGAGGGATCGCCTATCACTAGTGGTAGGTCAAGATGTTGACACAGAAGCCTAAAAGACACAGGGAATACAAAGGAATTGTAGTCACCTGAAGCCGCAGGAATAGGGGGCGTTAATTGGCAGATTTGAAGCAGCACAGAGATGAATCACAGTAGATTGCAACATAATGTGAACCCTAATGGGGATAGTGATGATGATGTCTGTAAAGCACTTTGGTAATAATGACACTATATAAATTAGTAAAAATTACTTAATTAAAGGTTTGTAAAACTTTGTGCCAGAAATGTATGTCACAATTTTATCACATTTTTTCATGTATGCTGTCTCACTACAAATATCCAAAAAACTGACCCGCACATCCAAAAAATGTGAACAGGTGCTAGCCGAAAAAACATAGTAGCTATAAAATGCATACAGCTGCACACTGAAAAGCCAAAAATGAACAAGGGAAAATATGGCACTGCATTACTGCAAAAGAGAAATATTTAGTTTATGTATTGGCCAATGCATGTAAGCCCGGAAACCAATGGCAAGGTATATCTCTGTAATCCGAGATCCTAACTTAAATGTGAAGACCTCCGTGGTCATGGGTGTGGTGGTGTACCTCACAGAAGAGGAATTGCAAAATGCAGGCGAGTAATATGAAGAAATAGATAAATTACCTCGATGTAAGAATAAGATTACTGGGTAACGGTTGGAGATGCAGCACAATGAATGGACATGAATCCTTAATACGAGGATCTACAAGGTTAGGCTCTGAGGGACACCACCACACCCACGACCACGGAGGTCTTCACATTGGATCTATCTTGTTATTTTGCATCTTTTATGTGTTACCCTCCATCGCTCTCCTCCTCTATGATTTATTTTCTGTATAATTTTCTCTGAGTATTCAGTTTATAACTTTTGCTTTCCTGTTTATGTCCAGATAAGTCCTGTCTGAGGAAGACCGGGTTCGGTCAAAACGTCTCACTCATGTAGACTTTTTCCTATTCATTTTTGAAATAAAAGAACAAGTTTATTGATCATACATTTTGAGTATTTTCCTTATTTGGGGTAAAAGTGTGCCGGAGTTCTCTTTCTCTCAAATATGCAATGAACTTCCATGATGCTTCCATGTTTCCTGCAGACCCTAATATTGTAGTGCTCTAGAATCCTTTAGCAAACAAACTGCCTTCTGATACAGCCAAAAATTTCAAAGTTTTTACTCATCAGGCGAAAGCACCAGTTGTCTTTGTTGACACTCGATTCCTATATTTTTTATATTTATATTTCAGTTCCTTGACCTTTTTTCCATGTCAAAGGTATGTTTTTTTGGCTACAATTCTTCAATGAAGACTACTTCAGGCCAAACATCTTTACACATTAGGTGCACATAGCTTAGTCCCACTGGTTTCAACAGTTTTGAGCTTGAGCAGATTACACTGTAGGACATGTATTGATGTGTCTCATCTGCTGCATTAACTTAACTTGGCCAACCACAGCATATGGGGCTCTTCCTGTTGCCTACGTCCTGGTGTCCTCAATGCAGACAAATACAGGCAGATACTTATCTATCATACAATACCATCATCGAATCTGTCTGAAATTACATGGTGATACATATGGATTTGTGAAAGCCTAAATCAACAAATGATCTGTATTTAGCTTTAAGATGTTTAGAACAACCTTCCTGACAAATTTTCACATTTTTCCAAACTGTATGCAAGTTTGAAAGAAAAAAGAAAGTCAGCTCACCACTATGTCCATTCATCCTCAGTATGGAGTCTCAGATTCAGCCCCACTATGGCTTCCAATCAAATAAAGATAGTTTGAGAATCCAGCTCAAAACATACGATGTTTCTTTATTTCTTGTTTATATACAGTGCATATTAACAGCAAACATCACATCAATGCGTTTCTGCACTAGAAACGCGTTGATGTGACGTTTGTTGTTCATATGCACCTTATGTAAACAAGAAATAAAGGAACCTCGTATGTTTTGAGCTGGATTCTCAAACTATCTTACTTTGTATGTAAGTGTATCTAGAAGAGCTAATACTCTGATGCGGTTTTGAAGGCAAATGTTGGTCACACAAAATATTGCATCTTGTTCATTAATACAAATAAACTATTAACACTAGTGATGAGCGAGCATGCTTGTAACTACTCGGTACTCGCACGAGTATCACTGTACTCGGGCTACTCGGCGGGTACCGAGTAATTTTGCAATACTCGTGCTTTACTCGTGGTCGTCATCCCTGCATGTTGGCGCTCTTTTGAGAGCCAGCCCTCATGCAGGGATTGGCTGGCAGACCACTGCAATGCCACAGCCCTGTTAGTTGTGGAATTGCAGTGATTGGCCGGCCTGCACAGCGTGACCGAGCCTTTATACCGGCGGGCGCGCTGTGCTCTGTACACAGCCATCTCATATTCCCTGCTTTCCACGCCCACAGGCGCCTATGATTGGTTGCAGTGAGACACGCCCCCACGCTGAGTGACAGGTGTCACACTGCACCCAATCACAGCAGCCGGTGGGCGTGTCTATACTGTGCAGTAAAATAAATAAATAAATAATTAAAAAAACGGCATGCGGTTCCCCCCAATTTTAATACCAGCCAGATAAAGCCATACAGCTGAAGGCTGGTATTCTCAGGATGGGGAGCCCCACGTTATGGGGAGCCCCCCACCCTAACAATATCAGTCAGCAGCTGGCCAGAATTGCCGCATACATTATATGCGACAGTTCTGGGGCTGTACCCGGCTCTTCCCGATTTACCCTGGTGCGTTGGCAAATCGGGGTAATAAGGAGTTATTGGCAGCCCATAGCTGCCAATAAGTCCTAGATTAATCATGTCATGCGTCTATGAGACACCCTCCATGATTAATCTGTAAGTTACAGTAAATAAACACACACACCAGAAAAAATCCTTTATTAGAAATAAAAACACACACATATACCCTGGTTCACCACTTTAATCAGCCCGAAAAAGCCCTCCTTGTCCGGCGTAATCCAGGATGATCCAGCGTCGCATCCAGCGCTGCTGCATGGAGGTGACCGGAGCCGCAGCAGACACAGCCGCTCCGGTCACCTCCACGCAGCAAATGAACACAGCCGCGCGATCAGCTGCTGTCACTGAGGTTACCCGCGGCCACCGCTGCATCCACCGGTGGCCGCGGGTAACCTCAGTGACAGCAGCTGATCGCGCGGCTGTGTTCATTTGCTGTGTGGAGGTGACCGGAGCGGCTGTGTGTGCTGCGGCTCCGGTCACCTCCATGGAGCAGCGCTGCATGCGACGCTGGATCATCCTGGATTACGCCGGACAAGGAGGGCTTTTTCGGGCTGATTAAAGTGGTGAACCAGGGTATATGTGTGTGTTTTTATTTCTAATAAAGGATTTTTTCTGGTGTGTGTGTGTTTATTTACTGTAACTTACAGATTAATCATGGAGGGTGTCTCATAGACGCCTGACATGATTAATCTAGGACTTATTGGCAGCTATGGGCTGCCAATAACTCCTTATTACCCCGATTTGCCAACGCACCAGGGCAAATCGGGAAGAGCCGGGTACAGTCCCAGAACTGTCGCATATAATGTATGCGGCAATTCTGGGCGGCTGTTGGCTGATATTGTTAGGGTGGGGGGCTCCCCATAACGTGGAGCTCCCCATCCTGAGAATACCAGCCTTCAGCCGTATGGCTTTATCTGGCTGGTTTTAAAAATGGGGGGAACCGCACGCCGTTTTTTTTAATTATTTATTAATTTTAATTATTAATTTTAATTATTTATTAAATAATTAAAAAAAACGGCGTGCGGTTCCCCCCATTTTTAAAACCAGCCAGATAAAGCCATACGGCTGAAGGCTGGTATTCTCAGGATGGGGAGCTCCACGTTATGGGGAGCCCCCCACCCTAACAATATCAGCCAACAGCCGCCCAGAATTGCCGCATACATTATATGCGACAGTTCTGGGACTGTACCCGGCTCTTCCCGATTTACCCTGGTGCGTTGGCAAATCGGGGTAATAAGGAGTTAATGGCAGCCCATAGCTGCCACTAAATCCTAGATTAATCATGTCAGGCGTCTCCCCGAGATTCCTTCCATGATTAATCTGTAAATTACAGTTAAAAAACACACACACCCGAAAAATCCTTTATTAGAAATAAAAAACACTAACAAAGTCCCTCATTACCAATTTATTAACCCCGACAAACCCTCCATGTCCGGCGTACTCCACGGACTCCGGCGTCGCGTCCAGCTCTGCTGCATGGAAGTGACAGGAGCTGCAGAAGACACCGCCGCTCCGGTCACCTCCACGCAGCTAATGAAGACAGCCGTGCGATCAGCTGAGCTGTCACTGAGGTTACCCGCTGTCACTGGATCCAGTGACGGCGGGTAACCTCAGTGACAGCTCAGCTGATCGCGCTACTCACCTCATTTGCTGCGTGGAAGTGACCGGAGCGGCGGTGTTTTCTGCAGCTCCGGTCACCTCTATGCAGCAGCGCAGGATGCGACGCTGGAACATCCTGGATGACGCCGGACATGGAGGGCTTTTTGGGGCTGATTAAAGTGGTGAACCAGGGAATGTGTGTGTGTTTTTTATTTCTAATAAAGGATTTTTCGGGTGTGTGTGTTTATTTACTGTAATTTACAGATTAATCATGGAAGGTATCTCGGGGAGACGCCTGACATGATTAATCTAGGATTTAGTGGCAGCTATGGGCTGCCATTAACTCCTTATTACCCCGATTTGCCAAAGCACCAGGGCAAATCGGGAAGAGCCGGGTACAGCCCCAGAACTGTCGCATATAATGTATGCGGCAATTCTGGGCGGCTGCTGACTGATATTGTTAGGCTGGGGGGCTCCCCATAACGTGGAGCTCCCCATCCTGAGAATACCAGCCTTCAGCCGTATGGCTTTATCTGGCTGGCATTAAAATGGGGGGGGACCGCACGCCGTTTTTTTTTAATTATTTATTAATTTATTTTACTGCACAGTATAGACACGCCCACCGGCTGCTGTGATTGGGTGCAGTGTGACACCTGTCACTCAGCGTGGGGGCGTGTCTCACTGCAACCAATCATAGGCACCGGTGGGCGGGGAAAGCAGGGAATAGGAGATTGTTTAATGAGCGGCCGGCTTTTTCAAAATAGTAAAAGCTGCCGGTCACCTCCACGCAGCTAATGAAGGGAATAGCGCGATCAGCTGCTGTCAGTCAGGTAACTCCCGGCCACCGCTGGATCCAGCGGTGGCCGCGATTAACCTCAGTGACAGCAGCTGATCGCTATACTCACCTCAGTTGGTGCATGGAGCTGACTGGAGCGGCGGTGAGTAGCGCGATCAGCTGAGCTGTCACTGAGGTTACCCGCGGCCACCGCTGCATCCACCGCTGGATCCAGGTAACCTCAGTGACAGCTCAGCTGATCGCTATACTCATCTCATTAGCTGCGTGGAGGTGACCGGAGCGGCGGTGTCTTCTGCAGCTCCTGTCACTTCCATGCAGCAGAGCTGGACGCGACGCTGGAGGACTGTGGAGTACGCCGGACATGGAGGGTTTGTCGGGGTTAATAAATTGGTAATGAGGGACTTTGTTAGTGTTTTTTATTTCTAATAAAGGATTTTTCGGGTGTGTGTGCTTTTTAACTGTAATTTACAGATTAATCATGGAAGGAATCTCGGGGAGACGCCTGACATGATTAATCTAGGATTTAGTGGCAGCTATGGGCTGCCATTAACTCCTTATTACCCCGATTTGCCAACGCACCAGGGTAAATCGGGAAGAGCCGGGTACAGCCCCAGAACTGTCGCATCTAATGTATGCGGCAATTCTGGGCGGCTGCTGACTGATATTGTTAGGGTGGGGGGCTCCCCATAACGTGGAGCTCCCCATCCTGAGAATACCAGCCTTCAGCCGTATGGCTTTATCTGGCTGGTATTAAAATTGGGGGGACCGCATGCCGTTTTTTTTAATTATTTAATTATTTATTTCACTGCACAGTATACACACACCGGCTGCTGTGATTGGGTGCAGTGAGACAGCTGTCACTCAGTGTGGGAGCGTGTCTCACTGCAACCAATCATAGGCGCCGAAAAGCAGGACAGCAGGGAATAGGAGATTGATTAATGAGCGGCCGGCTTTTTCAAAAGAGGAAAAGCCACCGGAGTTTGAACAGCTGTGCAGCGCCGCGGCAGTGATCGGGGAACGGTAAGTAAGAGAGGTGGGGGGAACTGACCGACAGACTGTGAGAGGGGGACAGACAAGACAGAGAGAGACAGACCGACGGACTGAGGGAGATAGAATAAAAAAAAAAAAAATGACCGACATCGCTAGTAAAAAGCACAAAACGTGCGTTTTGGACATCGGAGTGCCACACAAGGTTTTCATGTAAAATCTTTCATGTATTAATCTCAAAAAGTAACATACACCAGCTCTATCTCACTATTGGGTATGTGCCCTTAACATTTCCGCCATGAAAATTCATTTTGGTGTCATTTTGGAAGGTTTTCTGGTGAGTCCGTAAAAATGGCGTAAAACTCGGACAAAATTGTTCACATCTGTGACTTTTGAGTGATAAATGCTTCAAGGGGTCTTCCCCATGCTGATGCCATGTCATTTGAGCACTCTTCTGAGACTTTTGTGACATTTTTAGGGTTTCTACATGCTGCCGGGGGGTCATTTCACAAAAATACTCGGGTCTCCCATAGGATAACATTGGGCTCGGTGCTCGGGCCGAGTACACGAGTATCTTGGGAGGCTCGGCCCGAGCTTCGAGCACCCGAGCTTTTTAGTACTCGCTCATCACTAATTAACACTTCTATTTTGGAAAGCATTCTTAGTTTGCAGCATTTTTCCTTCACAAGTATTACAGTTACTGTATATGGATCAAATCTAATTCTAAATCCATTAGTTAGACTGATATCATGCACAAAGTTTATAAAGTGAAGGAAACAGGAGCTTCTTTCTAGGATGAGTTTGAGGTGAAAAGTGAACATACCAGATGTAGCTGACTGATATATGGAGTTCTCATTTAAGCCAGAAGAAATTTCATGTGAGGAAGTGACCAGTTAAAATTTCATCAGCAGTGAGATTACAGAGTACCAAACCACGATAGTGTGATAACATATAAAAAGAAAACACAAGGAGGCTCAGCACTCAACAATTAGGAACCCGAACACAGAGAACTAAGCGAAATTGTAATAAGAAAAGCTTGGCTAAAAATCTATCATATTGGAGGAATTTATCAAAGGATTCAAGACTCTTTTTTTGTAGGAAAATTGCTCATTATTGCTACACAATATTTTCACTATAATCTGTGAATTTTCAGATATCATACCATTTTTCAAAAGTAGCAAGGAAATTGGGCATGGGCGCTTCTGTGTTGTGGGGTGACTTGAAACTTTTGGACCCCAATCCAAAATCTCCAACAGGGCCCTTAAGTATTAACTTTATTAGTATTGGTCTTCTCAGATAGTCCAAACCCCCCTAGACTCTAGTACTGGGGTACGACTACAACTCAACCACTCACAATAGGTTATGGGCCTGCTCTCACAGACAAACAGATATTTCCTTACAGCAGAAATTAGCACAAGACAGTGAATATTTACATTTCTCTACAGTTTAAGATGCCCATTGTACTTTAGGAAACACTGTTCTTAATAAACCGCCACCCCATCACCAAGTTACAGGATTGGACAATTCCAAAAATGATAAATAAGCAATGTCGTTCAATCATGAAATTGTAGATATTGTAGAGGACATAATTTATTAACAGTAGCAATAGTCAATAGTGTGCAGCCTATTGCTACATTTTTGCACAAGGACTAAAACAACTTTTAATAAATACATTAAAAAATCTAAATAAGTTATAAAGTGCAAATACAAAAACCATAAGGTGCAATAATCAAAAAAGGGTCAATCTCACCCGATCCTTCTCCACGGATGAGTTAGGCACCAATCACATGAGCAAAAAGGCACAGTTTGGAAGACATCAGGCAGAACCAGGGTTATAGGTGTAGATTATCCCCTCTCATGCCCCATGTGTAGACTTCCACCCTGACAATGGCATTACCCAAGTATACTGTCTGCCTCGCAACCTCATAAAAAGTCCTCCTGACGTGTTTCCCTCTCTGTCACGCACGTTCATCAGGGGAGAAAAACACAAAGGTAACCTGCAGTGGCAGGGGTTGTTACAAGATGCACGAGAATACTGTGTGTGCAAAATGGACGGTGGTACGTTTTGACTATTTTGGATTGATTTATAGGACTTCTGTGCTACTACTGACTCCGCTTTGCTGAATTGGCTCTTATATTACATTTCTGCACACCCACGTACCCTGTAGACATGCATAAAACGATCAACAAGAGGTTTATTTTTTACGTATCAGTTATTAAAATTGGTTGTTCATACATAAAAAGTAAATTGTGGAAAGGAAGAAATGACTGAGTATTCAGAAATTGCAGCAGGTGTGCCACAGCTTGGATACTTTAAATGTCAATCCAATTGTCTGTCTGGGATCGTTTATTGATGGTTTGCTAAATTGTTACACATTAAAGTAATGTTATGTTCCATTAGAACTTAAAGGGAATCTGTCGCCAGGTTTATGCTTACAAATTCGAGGACAGCAAATAGTGAGGGAATATGATCACTGTTTTATCAGCTGGTCTTCTCACTGTTGAGCTCTCTAGAACCCCACCCTTGCCTTTGATTGACAGCTTTCCGTCTATGATGTGCACATGAAGAAATCAATAATCAGGCTGGCACTGGCGGACACAGACAGAGAAGGGCCCCTGTGCAAGAACAAAATATGAGCCCTTTGCAGCCCAAAAGCTTATCAATATACACTACTCCCTCTGTTTTGGAGGAGGCAAACGGCCCCCTCATCTCTTGGGCCTCTGTGTGGACGCACAGGTTGCACCAATAATTGTTTGCCCCTGAGGCTGAGAACTGAGACAACCAAAGCTCATTAATATGCAAAAATATGTTGCGGTATGCTTTTTACTGTGAAGATTTGAGGAGTTGCAGCACATAAAACACTGTTTTATCAAAACTACAGCAAGAAACCCAGTAAGTGACACATCTTTGTTCCTACGTAAAGTGAATATATCACCCTTTTGCGTTTTTTTTAGTTATTAATATGGGCATACAAGGGGCATAGAGGTGAAATTAGCTATAACTGTATGCCTCCTGGATGAGAGGTCATTTGGCATAAATCCTTTTTTATATCTTCTATCTTCTGGGCTATGGGGCATGTACTGCCCGCAAAATAATTCTGTCTCCAGTCTTCATTATAAAGGATTCCTCATCCCCTTCTTTTCCCTGGTGTCCCTGTGATGTCAGGTGAGCGGCTGGAATCTCGTGCCTAGGCATTATCTGGCCAGATGCTGGTCCCCATATAAGTCGATGAGGAGCAGAATCTGGCACAATCGGGTAGGAGCAAGCGCTTCATACTTACCGAGTCACCGGAGCGGCCGACACACTGCTCCCGCGGCCTCTCAATCTTCTTCCCGGGCTACTCATTAGACTCATACATATTTACAATGTAGCACCCCTGCGTTATCAGGTGCCACAAAATGTAATCTGTGGAAATCCAAACCCCGGAATATCCATGCCAGTCAATACACCAGCACCCTCAGGCCACATACATAACCCCAATTATAGACTGGGAAACTGCCTAGCAACAGGTAAAAGAGATGGGCACTTATTGGCTAATTGCCACCCAATCTGTAGGGAGAGACCCAGCAAGGGGTGGGATCAGTGGTCAGTTGGGAAGTGAAGGAATGAGAAGTGAGGAGTGAGAGAGGGAGGAGTGAAGTAGAGAAGGAAAGATGAAAAGACCTAAAGTAAGAACAGGACGCTGTAAAGGAGACAAGGACTGTGGAGTAAGGAAGCAGGACTCCAGGAACCGTGAGTTACCTGTGGAAGTATAATACTCCAGGGACCACGGGGCACCCTTGGAAGTCCGGAACCAAGGCTCACAGGACTCAGCACAAGGCGTGGTGCAGACCCTAGTACAGCGGGACACTTTATGGTCAACTGATAAATCTGCCAGGTGAGGGGATCTCCAGGGTCCCTCATCAACCAAAGAGTCTGAAGCATCAGCAGCAAAGAGGGGGACCTAGGACAAGGGACAGAAGTCCACCCATTAAATAGTCCAGGCTGCCTGCAATAGGACCAAGACTGAAACGGTGGGGCTCCCCCAGAAGCTCTAAGCCACGGGAGCCTAATACAAACCAGTGTGCATGGATCACAGCTACCCCAGGTCATAGCTGGCACAGAGAAGAAGGGGAGTGGGAACACCTGAAACCGGCACCAGCGAGTTCAGATACCAAGTCACAAGTAAAAAAAAACAAGTTGAAACTACAATACCTGTGTGGACTGTTTCCTTCTCACCTCCGTACACATACATTGACTGTCCCCTACTATTGCCCCCTCATCGTCCACTGCTGGGGCCTAGCCCTGTTTGCAGAGGGCCCAAAACACCTAAGCTGCACCACTCCACCAGCCCCAGCAGGACCCTGCAGCGGCGGCTTCAATAACCTGGCTGCACACCGCAAGTGGTGTAGTCGAAAACTCTTTTATTTTTCTTCAATTTTTGACCCCTATTTTATCGGAATGACCCCTAGGGTCACTGAACCGGGCATCGGCTGCGACCACGACTGTTCCCCCCCTGTGCATCACATGGCCGGGACCGAGTACCCCACAGCCCTGGGGTGTCACAACTGCTTCCCCCGCCCACTGGTGTCTGTGATTGGTTGCAGTCAGACGCAGAGTGACAGTGGGTCTGAGGCTTCCAATCACAGATGCCGGTGGGTGGGTCTATATCGTACAGTAAAATAAAAAAAATTATCGTAGAATCCCCCCATATTATGATACCAGCACAGATAAAGCCTGACCTCTGGAGGCTGGTATTCTCAGACTGGTGATACCCATGGTTATAGGGCACAATCCTGCTAACAATATTAGCCAGTAGCCGTCTAGAATTGCCGTATTCATTAAATGCAACAGTCTCGGCACTTTACCCGGCTCTTCCCGATTGTCCTGATGCGGTGGCTATAAATGATAATGAGGGAGTTAATGGCAGCCTACAGCAGTCACTAAGTCCTGGATTGGTAATGGCAGGCGTAAATAAACACAAACACTAAAAAAATCCTTTATTTGAAATAAAAGACAAAAAAACACCCTCTTTCACCACTTTATTAACCCTCAAAACACCCCTGGGGGTCCGACGTGATCCACACGAGGTCCCACAATGCTTCCACCACTGCTACATCTGAATCTCACAGCGAGCACCATAGAATGTGACTGCCCACTGTGAGCTTCATGCAGCGACTGAAATAAGCCACGCGATCAGCTTTGATGTCACTTAGGTTAGCCGTGGCCACAGCTGGAGCCCTCCACCTGTGACCTTGAGTGACGTCACCGCTGATCGCGCGGCTCACTTCAGTCACTGCGTGGAGCTCATAACGGGCAGTCATGTTCTATGGAGCTCACTGTGAGCTTCAGATGTAGCGTTTTTGCCGCTGGTCAATTTTTTGGGGGCCAAAATCATGCATTGGTCACCACAACGATGCAGCATTCGCACATAGCCTAAAGCGGGCTTTACATGCTATGGCATCGCTGAAGCGATCTCGTTGGGGTCACGGAATTTGTGATGCACATCCGGTCGCTTTAGCGATGCCGTTGCATGTGACACCTATGAGCGATTTTGCATTGTCGCAAAAACGTGCAAAATCGCTCATCGGTGACATAGGGGTCCATTCTCAAATATCGTTACTGCAGCAGTAACGAAGTTATTCCTCGTTCCTGTGGCAGCACACATCGCTCCGTGTGACACCGCAGGAATGAGGAAGCTCTCCTTACCTGCCTCCCAGTCACAATGCGGAAGGAAGGAGGTGGGCGGGATGTTCGTCCCGCTCATCTCCGCCCCTCCGCTTCTATTAGGCGGCAGTTCAGTGACGCTGCTGTGATGTCACTGTGACGCTGAACGAACCGCCCCCTTAGAAAGGAGGCGGTTCGCCGGTCACAGCGACGTCGCAGGGCAGGTAAGTAGTGTGACGGGTCCGGGCGATGTTGTGTGACACGGGCAGCAATTTGCCCGTGTCGCACAACCGATGGGGGTGAGTACGCATGCTGGCGATATCGGTACCGATATCGCAGTGTGTAAAGTACCCTTAAGGGTAGAAGTCATAATAGCAAAGATAATAAATTGGGCAATAGATAAATGAACAAGGGAGAAAAAAGACAAAGAGCAGTTGTTAATTTTAATAGATGTCAGTGTTTAAAATATATTTTTAAATTGACACAAAATCAGATCAGTGAATCATTATATAGAGTGGTAAGACTCCTTTATGAATTTCAGATCTACATTCCTAAAAAAAAAAAGAGTTCTCATTTAGCTTGCTATGTTTTTTTTGTTGTTGTTTTTTATGGTATTGAATAGCCTGGTAAATTATTTCTCAATATTATAAGGTAAAAGTATCCAGAGTTTTACATTTGAAAAATGTATAACAAAATATTTATTTCACATTGGAGAGAGCCCTATAGCATTCTATAAGTAACGTATTAGGGCTCCATGTTGCTAAAGAATGGTATGTAGCTGTAATACGGCAGTGTGCATTGGCCCTAATCCTTAATTTAATAAGATATTTTTTCGTAAATTAGATTTTCTTTATCACAGGCTGCTTTTTAATTCAGAGACATGCAGAGAACATTTAGATATTTGGCATCTTTTGCAGACAACAGATTAGTACAATCCACTTCTGATACTGATACAACAATGTTATGGATATAATTATTATCACTTACTACTATACGTCATTTAAAAAGAAATTTAGGAATCTTCCGATAACTGTCTGCACTTGGTATGGGAGCTGTCATTATTATTTGCTGGGGCTTTGCACAGCACCACATGGTCTGGCAGATGTCTTAACACTAATCTCTGTATTCAGTATTTCATTATAATTAGCTAATTGAAGTAGGTGCTATATTAACTACAGACTATCAGTAGACAGCACTATGACTTCACCGTGATTTGTTTGATTATTTTTCCTGTTGTACATATCATCGGGTATACTTTGGAATAATATTAGATGATAATTATGATTTCTATTAATTTGTATCTTCAAAACTGTATATTTATGATTAGTGACAAATCAACAACATTTGCTTACATATATAGATATGATATGCGACAAATGAGTGATAGAAGGGCAGCAATTAGTAAAATATGTATATTATTTATTCACTTATACCCAGGAAAGCAAGATTTCAGCTCCTAATTGCAGTGTTTTCCAAGAAAATATAAATACTGTGCTCAGTAATCAGCAATTTTGTAATTAAAGGACTGAATAATATATGTAATATTGACTAGTTTACAAAAGTAATATCACAACATCAAAGTGGCAATTAGAACATCCTTAATTATTGTCCAAATCAATAATCCATGTTTTCATTTTAAGGTTTTACAAAAATAAGACACTGTCTTATACTTTTTTTGCCCCTGTAAGGGGTGGACGGACCCCTTACAAAGAGGCACAGTTTCCCCCCCTGAAGATACCCCACGCTGGGGTAGACAAAGTCTTCAATGTTAATGTTAATGTGTATGTTTTACTGTAATTGCACTGTATAGATGGGTTCCCCTAGTGGCCGGGTGGGACGGCTGTCCCCATAGAAACAGGGCAGGAGAAAGGAGGAGCCGGCAGCAGAAGGGGGAGGGAGAGTGTGTGGTAGAGAGAGAAGTGAGAGTTTGAGGCAGTCGAGTCCGGGACGGGAGAGAAGAACAGCGGGGGCAGAGTGTGGGAGCTAGGTGGACAGCTAACGAAGGAAAGAGAAAGAAAGAGTGTCCTCTATGGTGAAACAGAGTTGGGTGGGTCAAGTCTGTGGTAGCCGGAGTGGGAGCCCAGGTGAAGTGGAGTAGCCGGGCACAGCCCCATGAGAGGATACGACCAGAAGAGTTTTCCCCCAGCAGAAGGTGTGAATCGATGCTATCAAATTGCTGCCTTTGTTATGAAGATACGTGCAATAAATATGTCTTCTGATTCAACTGATCTCCATCTGCAGAGTCTCCCTACGTCTGACAACATTTTCAGTACCACCACACTCTGCCACACCAAGCAATCTCCTGTCCCAAAAGTGACGGCGGAGCCGGGGGTAAGCCTGATAGAAAAAGGGGCCACGACTACAACCCCCGAGGCACCCCCGGCACCCCGTTACATGTGGCGTAGTCGGCAGGATCCGGATTATCTGCAGGGGGTCCCGGTCCCCGAATGTGAAGACCAAGTGGTGCCTAAGGCGTTGGACCAGGCACGGGACGGTACTAAAATGGCCGCCATCTTCACGAACACAGTGAGCGCGCGAAGAATTGGCGCCAAACGAAAAAACCTGAGTTGGCAGACGAAGAAAAAGAAGTACAGAGTGCGCCGCCCAAAGAGGGGAGGTGCTGGTCCCAAGATGTTGCTGAAGACATGTGAAGAGGGCGGCGTTACAGAAAAGAAGAGGCGTCGTCTGTGCTGGGTCGATTTGATGTGCGAGACTGGGGGTGGAGTGTATACAAGAGCGGGAAAAGACGGCCCGCCTCCACCTTCCCCAGCATCTCCACCGTCCCTGGCGCCATTACGAGAAGAGCTGCAAGAGACGCAAACTCCACAACTGACCTTAAGCGAGATGGAGACTCAGATGAAGCAGCGAGCTGCAGCGGGCGCGCTGGTGGCAACCAGCCTGGGGAGAGGACGCCCGAGTCAGACTGCAGCTGAAGAAGCCCTTACCATTAAACTACCGGCTGTGCCAGGAGGTCCGGAGCGGCCTGCAAAAGTAACGTGGGTCACTTCCTGGGATGCCGTGACCGGCGAGACATCTACGGAAGTCCGGGCCACCTACAAGACACTACTACAGCCGGGAAGCGAAATGCTGGGAACACCTCTCCAGAGTCCGGAGGTGGTTATACCCGACAAGGTGGGTCCCCCAGCCCCCACAGAAGTTCCGGCCCCGGGAGAGCAGCATGCCCGGGAGTTAGAGGAAGATGAGTGGGGATTCTTCTGGGAGCCGGTAAAACCGGCGCCCCTGACCTGACGACAGTCCCCACCGCCTGAAACCGATCCGGTGCAAGAGAGGTTGCTGGCCGAGACCGTGGCCCGTGAGATGATGGCCGGTCCCCTTAGCGAACAGTTTGACCGGCAATGCACCGTTGGCACCGTGGTCAAATTCAATCAGGCGGAGGGCTATGGATTCATAGAGGACGAAGAGACCAGAGATCATTTTTTTTATAACCGGGTTAACCTGGACACTGAGGGCTTGCCCCAATGTCTGCATACCCTGTACCCGGGAGAAAAAGTGAAATTCCGGAGAGAAGTGGGATGTCGGGGCCTATTTGCCGTAGGAGTGACCCGGACACCCACTGCTCAAGAGGTCGCCCAATGGCAACAAGAGATTGAATGGGAAGAGTGTCAGTGCCGGAGACGTACACAGCGGAGACCGGTGCTGGCTGAGGCCTACCGGCCGAGAAACATGCTGGCGGTGTCGCCAGAAGTCACTACAGGACTGATAGCTGAGCCGGAAAAGGAGACGCCGGCGGTATTGGCGATTCGTCAAAGCATGGTGACACACCCGGTGGTCGTCATCGGAAGTCCACAGCCGTCCCGTCCAGCTACCCTGTCACCTCCGCCGGGAACCGAGGGGCCAAAGCCGGAGCCAGAAGAATCGGAGACACCGGTTAACTATGAGCCGTTCCGGAGGCTGCGCCGCTTGCCAGGTCAGTCACTCTCCGATTATGTGAGGGCCCAGCGGGCCGAATGGCTACGAGCTTATCACCCCGTGTGAATCCCAGTGATCGGAGAAGGGGGACATATCTGTGTTAAAAACCGGCAGCGTTGAAGAACCGGTGAAGCTTTATAGGTTGTAACCATGTTTAAGTTATCGAGCCCGGAAGGAGCCTGATGTTGAACTGTGCGAGGACTCCCTCTGTGATGTTGAAGGAGACTTTTATTATTCGTGCTCCCCTGCCTGCAAAGACCGGGAGTGCTGTGAAAGCCTCCGGGCAGAAGACCAGCAAAGACCGGGAGTGCCTGTTGGAGGCCTCCGGGCAAACTGCCTACAAAGACCGTGAGCTCCCTTGGAGGGACTCCGGGCGCAGAACTCGTGCGCTCAGTGATTGTTTATGTTTTCTAGAAGGTTTTAAAGTTTTATTAAAGGTTACCTTGCTGCTAAGCTTGTGTTTCACAGGTGCGAGCCTTGCCGGGAGGCTAAGGCAAAAAGAGGGGAGGAATGTAAGGGGTGGACGGACCCCTTACAAAGAGGCACCGTTTCCCCCCCTGAAGATACCCCATGCTGGGGTAGACAAAGTCTTCAATGTTAATGTTAATGTGTATGTTTTACTGTAATTGCACTGTATAGATGGGTTCCCCTAGTGGCCGGGTGGGACGGCTGTCCCCATAGAAACAGGGCAGGAGAAAGGAGGAGCCGGCAGCAGAAGGGGGAGGGAGAGTGTGTGGTAGAGAGAGAAGTGAGAGTTTGAGGCAGTCGAGTCCGGGACGGGAGAGAAGAACAGCGGGGGCAGAGTGTGGGAGCTAGGTGGACAGCTAACGAAGGAAAGAGAAAGAAAGAGTGTCCTCTATGGTGAAACAGAGTTGGGTGGATCAAGTCTGTGGTAGCCGGAGTGGGAGCCCAGGTGAAGTGGAGTAGCCGGGCACAGCCCCATGAGAGGATACGACCAGAAGAGTTTTCCCCCAGCAGAAGGTGTGAATCGATGCTATCAAATTGCTGCCTTTGTTATGAAGATACGTGCAATAAATATGTCTTCTGATTCAACTGATCTCCGTCTGCAGAGTCTCCCTACGTCTGACAACATTTTCAGTACCACCACACTCTGCCCCACCAAGCAATCTCCTGTCCCAAAAGTGACGGCGGAGCCGGGGGTAAGCCTGATAGAAAAAGGGGCCACGACTACAACCCCCGAGGCACCCCCGGCACCCCGTTACACCCCTCCAAAAATCACTAGGGATTATTTTTGGAGGAGGTCTTATTCTTGGGGAAACATGGTTGGGGGTAAGCTTACCCCCCCAAAAAAAGCAGACACCCCACTTCCCAGGAGACTCAAACTTACCAGACTCGGACATCTGCGTGGCTCCCAAGTCCTCCCTGTGATCTTCGGTGGGTGCTGCACGCCGTCCTCCTCTGCTTCTGGCTGACACACTCACACACAGCAGATCACTCACACACTCATCACATCCATTGTTACAAAATGCTTCCTGCCGCAGGGAATGATGGAAGGAAGTCACGTGTCCGCAGGTCCTGTAAGCTAGCATTGCGGCAGGTCCTTGAACTCCACTGTACTGCCTCTCAGGATTCTGCCAGCAAGAAGAAATCAGTGTCGCTGGATGTGGTGAGTGTGAGTGTGATACAATGTTTGTGTGTGAAATCGTATGTGTGTGGGTGTGATCGGATGTGTGTGGGTGTATGATCCACTGCAGGCCCTCCCGCTCGGCATCTGGTGAGTATGATTGCGGCGTATCTGCTGTCTATAATGAAGTGTCCTGAAATATCTTTAACTTTTTTTAGCTGCACGGACACTTCATTATTGACGCGCGACTAGGGCTTATTTTTGGGAGAGGGCTTATATTTAAGCCTTGCTTCGAAAATGCTGAAAATCCCTGCTAGGGCTTATTTTTGGGGGAGGTCTTATTTTTGGAAAAACACGGTAACTGTGATATTAAATAAAATATCTTTTAACTATTAAGTGTGATTAAGAATATTGATTGTCACATGTAATGCAGAGTCTGAAAACCATAAAATTATATACTTCCCATATGATGTGCCGTCCCCAACAAAATGTAGCTGCACATGTTTTCAGATACAGAAATAATAAGAATGTTTGCACCCATGTAACCAGGCAACACTCTGTCCATGGAGTCCTCATGCATATTGTAATAGCTAAAACTTTATATCAATATCTTCAATAGTAGCAATGTAACAATGTTCATGTTGTTCATTTGCACATAAGGTCACATACGGCAGGGACTGCATCTTTCCTCCCATCCAGTGTTTAACAAAAATGTTGGATGAAAACTGCAGGAGAAACTGATCCCATAGTTTTAAATGAGATTGTTTCCAATTGTTTGGAGCATCAGTTCCTGAATAGGACATGTGTGGGTGCCAACCCATCTTTAATGACGGTGTATCTGCAATGGCCGATGTACCACCACAGCCAATCAGTTCTCTTCCCTGCTCTTCCCTGCTCCTTCCCCAGTCTCCAACCTCCAGGGCCTATGCATGTTGCATAGGTCTCCTGGCAGCATTCTTAGGGCACCCACGAGTACGCCCCACCTCTTAAAGGGGCAGCATGCTCACTCTAAAGTGTTCTCAGCCTATGGCTGGGAGTCACTGGGTATTTAAAGCACCTTCCTCTGTAGGGAGGTGCCTGAGCATTTAGGTTCTTAGAGTGCTAGTTCCCGCTTGTACTCCTTTCTGTTATCTGCTCCTGTTACTAACTCTAGTCCATGGATCCGATTCTGGCCTCCAATTTCCAGTGGTGACTCAATTTTTTCTGACTCCTGTACTTGCTCCATCCTGCCTGCCTTTCCCTACCTGCATACCTTGCCTTTGGGTCAGCTGCTGCAGTAGCGGGAACTGCCATGAATTGGTATCTGATGTTTACCGACAGGCCAGCCCATCCTCACCATCAGAGGCTCTGGTGAAAACCTGGTAGAAACTTAGTCATGCCCCTTCAGGGTAAGCCTGGTCAAGGCGCAGTGCATGATGCCCGTTAACATAACAATATTGGGATCTGGCCCTGGACCATATTGAAGTAATTGGTTAAAAAACCTCTAATAAATGTATGCATTTTTGCATTGGTTTTACCATTAGTTCTGATCTGTTGAGCTACATCACACAAAAAAATGTGTCTAATGCACTATATTCAGCGGGGAAAATAAGTATTTGATACACTGCTGATTTTGTAAGTTTTTCCACCTACAAAGAATTGAGAGGTCTGTAATTTTTATCACAGGCACACTTCAACTGTGACAGAGAATATTAAGACCACAAACCAGCATTAAAATGTGCATACTTAATCTCACATAAATCCTAATATTCCATACATAATATATAATTCTGTTAGACACCAGGACTATATCAGATAGGGCATAAATCGTATCATATAATGTGAAGAAGAAAGAGGAAAAAACGATCAAAGCCCGATAGTTTTATACAAGAATAATTTTTTATTTTACAAGTGATAATATAAGTGTTGTAGTGGGCACAAATTATGCATCATATATCTCATAAAATATAGTTCAAATTCACACAGCGGAACTGTATGGTTGTGACCACAACATTGTATCCCCCTACAGTGTATATCCACCAGTCATACAATAAATGTCCATATACATCAATAAGGACTTACAATGCTCAAAAAACCATATCCAGCATACATACAGTAAATAGACCATCAATTGATATACAATAATCTGAACAATAAACAGCCGGGATCACTCTATATCAGATTTTGCCCGATATTGATATCAATTTAATCAGATGGAAGTCTCTGTATTATATGCTGGACATAAGGATCTAGATCAATAATACTGTCCCAATTCTAAAAAATAGGTGGATAATCCCATAAATTATGGCATATCATTATGCTAGGGTTCACCTGAAGGAGGATAATATAAATTGCGCCTAACCAAAAGAGGAGGGGCTTGGTAGTATGTATTTATATATTGGGTCAGATGTTTAAATCCTGCAAGCCTCCTATCCACATACCATACTAATTGTACGGCTACCAGACAGGCACATATATTGTGGTGATACACTTTATCTCCACTAAGTAATTGATATACATCCAAACTAACATGCACATTTATGATTAATACCAGATTACCCTGGTCAAAATGCACCAAAATGTAAAGTATAAGTTTTTATAAATTACTGCATGTTAATATGCCGCCCAGCAGCACTACCGAAAAAACGGCAGGGATTCACATGCCATTGGTTTTAACTAGTGGAAGGAAACAGACCCATGTCATCCGCATAAACTATCCATGTTGTAAAAACCCCAAGCAGCCACACCACATGTGCGTCAAGGTTCCTTTAGGCTGTCGTTCTTTCAACAGGTAACAACCACAATTCAATAGTAGATAGTAAAACATATAGATTATAATTACCGCTGTGTGGAGACTCCCGACACGTGTTTCGGCTCTCTACCTTCGTCAGTTTTTTGAGCATTGTAAGTCCTTATTGATGTATATGGACATTTATTGTATGACTGGTGGATATACACTGTAGGGGGATACAATGTTGTGGTCACAACCATACAGTTCCGCTGTGTGAATTTGAACTATATTTTATGAGATATATGATGCATAATTTGTGCCCACTACAACACTTATATTATCACTTGTAAAATAAAAAATTATTCTTGTATAAAACTATCGGGCTTTGATCGTTTTTTCCTCTTTCTTCTTCAACTGTGACAGAGAGTATAAAAATCCAGAAAATCACATTGTATGATTTTTAAACAATTAATTTACATTTTATTGCATTAAGAAAGTATTTGATCACCTACCAACCAGCAAGAATTCCAGCTCTAACAGACCTGTTATTTTTTCTTTAAGTAGCCCTCTTACTCTGCACTCATTACCTGTATTAATTCCACCTGTTTGAACCCATTACCTGTGTAAAAGACACCTGTCCACAGTAGGTACCCAATTACGTGATATGCCGTGAAGTGGCAACTGGGCAGATATACAAATGGCCATTTATATATGCTAGATATCTAATTTTTCTTAGATTTTCCTTAGCAGTAATGCAGGTCCATGTTCACACATTCGTAGTTTCCATACTTTAGCATTATCAGAGTGCAAACTGTCTTTTTTTGTATTTTTTTTTAGTAACACCAACACACACCTAAATTCCCAGTTGCCACTCACACCAGGGTTCGAAGGGTTAGTCAGATAAGGGGAGGGCCACCCAGTGAGCAGAGCCAGCTGAGGGACTAGACCACCTGGTGGGAGGGGGAAAGTGGCAAGCCAGTCTGTTAGAGTCGTGGGAGAGAGAGCACAATGTGAGATGCAGGAGGAAGTGTGCCTGGAGCTGGGTTTGTGTAACAGTGACCTGGGGGCACGGGAGTCAGGTTGCCAGCATAGGGGCACCTAAGGACCTCTTGGCTGGAGTCAAGACCCCAGGGACGGTTTGAGGGAGCACCACTGGAACCTGGGCACGAACGGGGCACAGGGCCCTAGGTCAGACGACAGTTTCATAAGGCCTGGAAAATTCCTGCACGGTGAGGGTCTTCCACAGGCCTCACTGACCTACAGATCCAGGGGCATCAGCAGTAAAGCGAGGATCGGGGTTCGGACACATAACTCCACACAGGGTCCACACTGCCAGCCGAAAAGACAGAGCATTTTATCACAGCCGGGGTTCCAAGCTTCAGGGTCTCAACTACACTGAGAGTGCTGGGGACAGAGCAACAGAGTCATTAAACAGGCACTGGAAATACAGAGATCTGAACCAGCCGTCCACAGGTTAAAGTGAGTAGAGACTGTTCATTACAACCCTGGTGTGGTCTTCTTCATTATAAAGTGCAAAGCTCAGATCTCACAAATACCCTGGCTCAGCCCTGCCTGCGGAGGGCCAACCACCATAGCTGCGGTCACCATCAGCCCAGTGGTAATTCCACTAACCAGCGGCAGTTCCATCCAATTAACCGCAACCCGCAGGGGCGTCACATGAACATTAACTCCTATCTCCCATGTAAATAATCCCTTTTCAAAAAGCACCCAGGGCAGGGGACTGGGCAACGGCCACCACAGTGACATTCCCAATTGTATATATACTGCCCGGGACTGAGTACCCCATTTCCTGGGCGTCACATATAAACATTGGGAGAGATTTACTAGAGCAAAAAAAAAATGATGCTTATGCCTTACACCAAACTTTTGTACTTAATACATTTTCACTACTTCACTACGCAAGTGGAAATGACTTAGCAAGAAGGGGGCACAGCCTAATATGCGTAATACATTTCTGGAATGAAGTAAGCCAACTAATAGGTGCTGTAAACTTAAACAGTCAAAAAATACACCATAGTTATCTAATGCCCTATTGTTGAGGGCTGTGATCATGATTCTCCAGGTCAGTAGGAATATTGCAGTTCACAGGACAAATTATGGTCTCTGGTCTCCTATGAGGCTCAGCCTTTGTCACAGGAGATCCAAACTGACAGCAACATAGTTCATTGGTACCCAGGCCGACAGATGTTGCGCATATGCACTTGTGACCACTCAATTTAACACTAGAACTACTGAGGTAGTCATTTTGACTACTTTGCACCATGTATTTCTATATAGGTGTCACGAGTCCAGTAGTTCTAGTGTTAAATGGTACTAACAGAAATTGATTGTGGCATCTAAACGATTAACAACAGAAGTTAAAGCTTAACTGTGGCCACTGTTATGGACAGATATTGGCTATGTACCATAACCAGCATCTACCGTGTATGAAGCAGACTCAGCTCCTGAGACCACTCCACAGACTCTGACCCCCCTGTGCCACAACTGAGGCTGAGAGTTTAAAAAGGAATTTCTGGGGTTAGCAGGGGTGGGATTCAAATGTTTAAGAATAGGTTCCCTGTTTGCATGATGGAAGACATGCCCCTTTCACACCACACCCCTTTGTGGAGATAAAAAAAACCCTCTCCTTCACCTATAAAATAATGGTAAAGTACATTTTCTAGCAGTCATATATAACACCATAAAATTATACCACTTTGAGTACTGATAATGTATTAGGCATTATTCAAGTATTTTAAAATATTACAGAATCTACACATTATATACACCACACCATGGTAGGATTCACATTTTTCAGACACCGACCAAGTACAATGGTTTAGTGTTCCTAACATAAATACAGGTGTGATAATCCTTAAAGGGAACCTGTCAACATGTCACCTGTAAAAATGCTATTAACCTGCAGATATAGGGTTAATCTGCAGGTTAATAGCATTTGAATCCTGCCTATGCCTGCACGTTGAACCTCCCAGCAGCATTTTAATGATGAGCCGCTGTTAGTCAGTGCGGGAGGGCATGGATACAGTCACCCCTCTCAATACACAGAGCAGTGACTGAATCTGCACTTGCATTGCCCTCATGGCTACAAACCAAATGCTGCCGGGGGAATGTAGTTAATTTCCTAACTCCAACGGAGATTAATGTCCAGGCGACTATGCAGGATTCACACAAGATTAACCTGCAGGTTAACACCACATCTGTAGGTTAATAGAGTTTTTGCAGTTTATGTTGTTAGAGGGCATCTTACTTTATTACAAAAGTAATGTAGAATGTCATCTGACAAGTTATGGATGGCTACATCTGTACACATTCAGAGCCAATAATAATACATGAGTACACAACCTGAACCACTATCAGCATATGAATACAGCATCAAAATTATCATCAGAACATGAATACAGCACCAGAACCACCATAAGTACAAAAAGACATCACGGCAACCATCATCAGTAAATTAATGCATCACTAGAACCATTATCAGTACATGAATGCAGCACTAGAACGAGCAGCAGTACACAAATACAGCACCAGAACTATAATTAGTACATGATGAGCATCGGAACCACCATGATGAGCACCAGAACTACCATCAGTATATCTATACAGTACAAACAGAACCATTATCAGTATATGAATACATCATCAAGCTTAGTCTAGCGATGTCAGGTCAGCCTCCACAATATATATTTGCTTGTATGAACCTGCAACTCCTAAAATGTTCTTAAAAATGGTAAGAAGATGCTGGGAGTTGTTGTTACCAGCTATAAGACTGTGGACAATACAGTAACCATAGTATTGATTAGTCAGTCATTCTTTTAATATCACAAAGAAACCTCCATCTAGGACCCTTAATGGTAAAGTCTTCTCTGATGTGAGTCATTTTCATCCTTTTTGTCTGAATCTGGCCAACAACAGAGGGATATTTCCCAGCAAGCTTGTATATGCAGAATTTATTTTTTCTCCAGTTTTTTGCAGCACATCACAAAACAAGGCCTCCTGGATAAAATATCTACCTGTGCTTTGCCCCTGAATAAATAATTAACCCTAACTGTGCTACCTGCATAAAATATTTCCACTAAACTATCCCACTGTGATGAAATAGGGACTCCTAGGCTATCCCTGTCTTCAGGGTTACCCCTAATGGTAGAGATGCCTGACTTTCGTGCCTTGCTATACTCCTGGCTAGAGTTAATCTGCCCCTCTTCCCCCCCAGAAGGGAGGGCTGGGAGGGACAGGAGTGTAATGGAAACACAGATTAAAACAAGCAGGGAAAACAGAAACTCAGACACACTGTAAACTCTCAGGAACAAACAGTAAGAAACTAAAGAGAAAAGCAAGAGAAGCAAGGCAGCAACAAAAGGACAACAAGGGTTAATACCACAACCGCCCACAACAATAAGAGAAGTTAGAAGACAGAGTGCAAGGATCTGGAATTTACACGGAATTCCGGGTGCACGATCCGGATTCGACACTGGCGAAAATAATTGAAAAATAAAGAAAAACAGAAAAAAACAGCGTTTCATAGTTACCGAGACTTGGTGTCATGGTGGCACACTACTTTCGGGTTGCGCATTCCCTTCCTGTGCTGTGCATCTATACACACAGCTTTCCGTGTTTTCCACGCCGACCGGCCAGCCTCTCGTCTGTGATTGGTTGCAGGAAGATGCCTCCCCCACCTGTGATAGTATCTGCCGTGCAGTTATCACGGCTATCATTGTCTGCACAGCCGCGGTCGTGCTCTATGGCCGCTTGGTGTGTTATGTAGCAGAGCTGAAGCGGCATGGAACCTCGCGTGGATTACGCCGGAGCTGCAGGGTGTTGGGGGTTATGCAGGA
This sequence comes from Anomaloglossus baeobatrachus, assembly GCF_048569485.1. Taxonomy (NCBI): domain Eukaryota; kingdom Metazoa; phylum Chordata; class Amphibia; order Anura; family Aromobatidae; genus Anomaloglossus; species Anomaloglossus baeobatrachus. The sequence goes on from NC_134358.1 coordinate 204,579,450, forward strand.
ATATGGTGTAAAAATTTCAGCATCACATTTGCATCCCTTGGCCCAAAAATGAAAAAATAAATAAATAAATAAATAATTTCTGCCAGGAGGTGAAAGTTTGGTGCTAAAATCTGGTACAGATGATTTCAGCACCAAATGTGCACCTCCTGGCAAAAAAACTGGGGCAAAAATAATGGAAAAACAGCAGCAAATAACCCGCGGCAAAAACCTCAGCAAAAAAATGTATCATAAAACGCTTTTTTTTCCAGGAAGTATAGATTGGATGCAGGAGTAAAGTGTAAAAATTTTAGCATCAAATTTGCATCCCTTTGCCCAAAAATGAAAAAAAGTTATTTTATTATTGCCAGGGGGTGGAAATTTCATGCTGAAATTTGGTGCAGATGATTTCAGCACCAAATCTGCACCTCCTGGCAAAAAAATGCGGCAAATATTGTGGCAAAAACAGCGGCAAAAAACAGCTGCAAAAACCGCGGCAAAAAAAATATGTCAAAAAAATGCGGGTTTTTTGCCAGGAGGTGTAGGTTAGATGCAGGAATAAGGTGTAAACATTTCAGCATCAAATTTGCATCCCTTGGCCCAAAAATGAATTTATTTTTTTTTTCGCCAGGAGGGGGAAATTTGGTGCTGAAATCTAGTACAGATGACCTGGCAAAAAAATTGTGGTAAAAATTGTGGCAAGAACAGCGGCAAAAAAAACGTGGCAAAAAAATGCGTCAACAAACTACGTTTTTTGCCAGGAGGTGTAGATTGAGTGCAGAAATATGGTGTAAAAATTTCAGCACCAAATCTGCATCTCTTGGTCAAAAAAACTGCGATTTTCTGCTAGGAGATGCAAGTCTGTGCACTCAGTGACCTTCACCTGAGGTCAGGTTACCTGAGATCACAGGTGAAGGACCGTGGGAACCTCCAGCTATGACCGCAAATGACCTGAGTGACGTCATTGCTCATTGCGCAGCTCATTGATTCTCTGGAGCTCACAGTGAGTGCTCATTCTCTATGGCCTTTCTCTGTGATATACAGATGTAGCAAAGCTGAAGCAGCGTGGGACCTAGGGTGGATTACGCCGGAGATGCAGGGTGTTGGGGGTTAATAACATGGTGAAGGAGGGTGTGTGTTTGTATTTTATTCCAAATAAAGGATTTTTCTCTGTGTTTGTTTATTACTTTCACTTACTGGTTAATAATGTGGGTGTCTCATAGACACCTGTGCTATCATTAACCTAGGGCTTAGTAGCAGCTGTGCACTGCTATTAACCCTTTATTACCCAGATTGCCACCGCACCAGGGCAATCGAGAAGAGCCGGTATTGCACCGGAATTGTCACATCTAATAGATGTGGCAATATCGGGCGGCTGCGGGCTGAGAATACCAGCTCCCAGCCGGCATTATCATGGCTGGGGATGAAAATTAGGGGGGACCGCACGTCATTTTTATTATTATTTATTTAAATAGTAATAATAATAAAAAAAAACAATGCATCACCGACACAGCCGCACACCCTGACAGGAACGTGCATGTGTTTCTAGGTACATGCATGCTCATGCTCAGAGAGCGCAGGCTGTGTCGGTTGATCTCATGTCAGACTTGTATGAGTCTGACAGCTCATCACCGGCACAGCCGCACACTTCTGACAGGAACGTGCATGTGTTTGTGAAACACATGCACGTTCACCATACTGACCCGCAGACACTTGCACTGCTTTCCCCACACATCGGCCGTCCTGCCGCCTGTGATTGGTTGCAGGCAGCTGACATGCTGACACTCAGGGTAGGGGTATGTCTAACTGCAACCAATTACACGCACCAGTGGGCGGGCAAAACAATGAATATTGAATTGTCGGCTCCGGAAGGGAAAAGCGTGACCCAGAAGGAGTTTGCTGCCATGACACAGCCTCGGGTGAGTATACCGCGCGCTTGCCGGCCCCCCATCCCATCCACCACTGTTTTTAATCTCCTGATTCCGGTCCCCATAGGCTTATATGGGAACCAGAATTCGGAGCGGATCCGGATTTTTTTGTTCAATCCGGCAGGGATCCGCCGGTCCGGATTTTGGCAGATTTGATCAGCCCTACTACTTACCAATGAAACACCCTAACGTGTTTCGCTGTGGCTTTCTCCAAGGGCCCTTGGAGAAAACCACAGCACAATGCATCAGGGTGTTTCAATGGTAAGGAGTCTCAGCATGTGTACCGGTTTTTTATTAATTACAATGTTTATGGTTGATTTAATTTCATAGAGTAAGTTTATCCTGGTGTACTCATTGTCTCTTCCTTCTTCAATCACTGTAAAATCATTTGATTTATTTCTATGGGTACTATTTATTATTTATATTGATTGTGGTATTTTACTGTACACCTCAATATATTTTTTTTAGGAGGAGACCTTTTAGTATACCTGGATATTCATCATCTATATCATTCCAGTTACAATTTCATCCCCTTTCTTATTTTATATTAATTATTTATTGGTCCTGTTGTTCCTTTTATGTCATTCTCCATCACTGTGCATTGTTTTGTGGATTATTAGTATGTACGGTAATTTGTATTTTATCATTTTTTGGTATGTTCCAATAAAGATTATATGTTTTTATTAATCTTTGAGTAGTTCTTGTAGGTTTAAAAATTAGAAAAGGTGGAATACAGCAGTGTCCTTAGCAATGTCTTTACAGACATCTTTGAAGTGGTGAAACCACCCAGCTGTCATGTTGGATGTGCATAAATTCATGAATTGCCTTTTGCTAACTAAAACACAGACTGGAAAAGAGTCCAATCATATTCATAATCTCCTAGACCTGGATATTTGTTTTCCTAGTACAATCTAAAAACAATATAAAGTCATTTGCACACAGGCCTATTCAGTCCTCACAAGTACATAAGTGTATGCCACTATGTGAGGAATTTTGTCTAATCTTAAGTGTTAAGGGCTGGATGGCCACAGCAAACAGAAATGGAGACAGAAAAGGCAAGGAGAGGAAAATAAAATCTAGGCTGCCATCAGACAATACTGGAGCCCCATGAACCAATATATAATAAAGACCTACTTTATAAAATTGGGAACACAATGATTTAAAGGAAAACACATGCAGCATAAAAAGAGCCAGGCTACATGGTCACTCCTGCATTTCAGGGAAAACATAGTTTGAAGAGCCAACGGGACTGTAGGGAGAGTGTCATGCTGGTGGTTGTGGACACATTGCGCTATAGGCTGGGCTTACCCAGGAGAAGCGTGACTAAGTGCCTCCTGGGTCTTCACTAGTGCCTTTGAAGGTGAGGATAGGTTGGGATGCCAGTAGAAACCAAGTGTCGCGGGCGGAGGAGGGGACGCTGCGCTCACCCACTGCTCGGGTCCGGCTGCTGCTGCTGCTGCTCGGTGGTGGCTCGAGCGGTGGGCCGGATCCCGGGGACTCGGGCGGCGTTCCTCACCCGTGAGTGAAAGGGGGGTGGTTTGGTTTAGGGATATTGTCCGTGACGCCACCCATGGTTGTGGTGAGATTGGTGACACCACCGCTGCTCTGGACGGGGATCCCGGGAGCGATGACAGGGAGCAGCTTGGATGTTGTTTCTCCCCTCCGTGGGTAAGGGGGTTGGTTGTCCTGGGGCCCGGTGAGGGGGTAGGGATGGATGGCAGGCGGGTTACGGGGCCTGGTGAGGTGCAGGGTCGCGGGGGCAGCGCTGTGCCGCACGGCACGGGGGTACTCACTCAGCCAATGATGAATGCAAAGTCTCCGGTAAAACAAACGGCTGGATGGACGGGTCCCACAAACGGCTGCGGTAGCTCTCCCGGTAGGTTGATGGTGACTGCCTTTCCCTGCACCTGTGTTGTGTTACGTTTCCAATGGCTTCCCACCAGTAACCCGCTCCCCAGCTTGGATGGATGCTGAAGGAGCCCCTTTTGCCCGCAGGCTCTGGCCCTGGGAACTGTAGCCTTGGCGGTGACTGTGTTTCCCTTTACGGTGTGAGCTGTTGCCTTCAATTGGGTCTTGACTGCTGGGAAACCCCGGAGGTTCCCTTCGCTAACGGATTTGACCAGTTTTACAGCGAATCCTAGCGTGGTCGGGGTCCGTAAGCCCTGCCGGATGGTGCTGGCTTCCCTTTGCTCCCCGATCCGGTACCGTCGGGTCACCGCCCATCCACGGTCCTTACGGTTCGCTCCAATCAGCCTCTCCTGCAGACGGTCACCACCGTCTGCCAACCTTGCTGTACCGTCCGGGCCACACACCCGTACGCCGTCAGACTGCTCCTCTACCACTTCACTCTTCAAAACTCAACTCTAATCTGACTCCTTTTCCCGCCTCCAGGACTGTGTACTCCTCGGTGGGCGGGGCCAACCGCCTGGTCTACCCCCTGGTGTGGACATCAGCCCCTGGAGGAAGGCAACAATGATTTTGTGTTTGACTTTGGTGTGCCTAACCGGGGTGTGGGGTGTGTTGGTGTAGTTCTGTGACGACCTGGCTTGTCCAGGGTGCCACACAGGCATCAATCCAGCACCGTCCCTGGGACTGCAGCAGATCATCTGAGGGTCAGAGGCATGGTGTAACGCTCACTGCTAGATATGGTAAAGCAAAAAGAAGGAATGGGTCCAATAGACCACAGGGGGAACCAAGGCTTACTCTTTAATGGGAGGGGCTTGACTAAGCACTCACCACAAGGTAGATGCCAGGTGCCACTCCCAGAGCAGTGACCAGGACTGTGGCAGCTGACTCCCAGGGCAGGGATGGCCACAGGGACAAATAGAAAGAGTCTCTAGTGCAGCAAGGACCACTGGGAAGTCTGAGGCAGATGACACAACTGGGGTGAGAGACACAGTTACTAGTAAAATTGTAACCTCTGGGGTAGCTGAGGCAGCTGAAATGGCCAGTATGGACAAACACAGTCACTAGAAAAGCAGGAACCACTAGTAGGCTGAGAGGCACTTCCAGGAAGTGATGGCACCTGCGCCTGTTAACCACTTACATTACACTGTCAAACACTGACAGAGTGATTTAAGTAGCTGTCGTGGGGATCGCGCTGTTCCCCGCCATCATCGGCAGCTTCATGAGACAATCACGGGGTGTCAATATGTTGTCATGGCAGCGCAGGGCCAGCTGATGACCCATGACGCTGCCATGACTTTTCCTGTGAGAGCCGACAGAGCTCCTTCACTCAAGAGATGAGCATTTCTGCTGATCAGAGCGATGCTGGTCTGATCAGCAGAAGTGGACAGGCAATTGGAATGTGCAGTCTAGGGGACCAGTAAAATAAATACAAAATGTAAAAGAAAACATTTATAATAATATGAAAAAATAAAAAAGATAAAAGTTCAAATCTCCACCCTCAAAATAAAACAGTTAAAAAATGTTTAAAAAATTACACATATTTGGTATTTCCGCATTCAGAAATGCCCAATCTATCAAAATATAAAATCAATTAATCTGAGCCGTGCATGGCATGGCGAGAAAAAAAATCCAAATGTCAAAATTAAGTTTTTTGGTCGCTGCAACATTTCTTTAAAATGCAATAACAGGTGATCAAAACAGTGAATGTACACAAAAATTATAAAATTAGAAACCTCAGCTCAAGACACAAAAAATAAGCCACCACTGAGCCTCTGATACCGAAAAATGAGAACGCTACGGGACTTAGAAAATGGAAACAAAAGCGCTATTCTTTTTTTGAACAAACTTCTGAATTTGTTTCACCCCTTAAATAAAAGTATACATGTTTGGTATCTATTATCTCATACCAACGTAAGGCATCATATGGACACATCAGTTTTACCATATAGTAAATGTTGTAAATGAAAGCCCCCAAAACAATTGCGCAATTGCCCTTTTTCCACTATTTCTCCACATTTTGAATTCTTTTTCTTTTACCCAGTATACTATATGGTTTCATTCAAAAGTACAACTTGTCTCGCAATAAATAAGCTCTAATATGGCAATATTGACTGAAAAAAAAAATGCTCTTGAAAGAATGGGAGGAAAAAATGAAATTAAAATAGGAAAATCGCCCAGGGGCAAAGGGGATAAAAACATGGGGTTTAAGTGTTAATTGGCTCATCTGGGGTAGTGCATTCCAGAAAACTGGTACAGCATAAGACAAATATCAGCATAACAAAAAAGGCCTTGTATATTGTTATAAAAGGGCAAAAATTATTTGATTATGCAAACTAGATTGTTTTTTAGAGCCATCTAAAGCCCATGTACAATGAAACTCAAAAATGTTTTTGGTCAGGATGGGGAAAATATTATTTGGTCAAGATACAAGCAACTTTGTAATATTGCTTATCAGATAATTTTGTTTCTTTCACCTGTTGGATTTTTCTCTCACTCTCAATTCATGAATAAGATCTGTAAAATCTTTATTCAATGAAGACAGACAGTCCCATTACTAAGATGACAGAGATGAAAGTTAATGCTTTTAAAATTTTAAGGAGAAGGCAGGTGAAGAGCTAGAGACAGAAACAGATATTCTTATGCAAATTGTTCTGAAATTAAAGTTAAAGGGGTGGTTCCACGAACAAAGTTCATGTTAATCAATAAATCTCGTAATAATAATAATTTGCATAATTGGATGTGTTTAACCTCTTCACGACACATGACGTACTGGGTACGTCATGGATTATGTCAGGGTAATCACCGCCAGCTGCTGTGGTGAGCCGGCGGTGAGTCCAGCACATGTCATCTGATTTGAACAGCTGACATGTACGCCTTTCAGGCATAGGTGGATCCACATTCCACTCGTGCCTGTTAACTCCTTAGATCGTGCTGTCAAAATGTTACCGTGCAATGTAAATGTCGGCCGCGGTAAGTTTGCACTTACCCGCCGCCATCGGAAGCCACGTGACGTAATCATGTGGAGCTGATGGCTGCCATGGTAGATCGGGGTTATGTGATGACTCCTGTAGCTATCATGACTCACTTCTTCTTACTACCGGGAGAGAGCTGGCTGTAAGAGGAAAGCAGCATTTCAGCAGATCAGAGCTGTGCAGCTGTGATCTACAGAAATGCACAAGCAATCAGACTATTGATCCTTATAGCCCCTATGGTGACCTACTAAAATAAAAACAAAGTTTTAAAAATTAAAAAAAAAATAAAAAAACTACAAGTTCAAATCACCCCCATGGCCCATTGAACATTAAAGGGTTAAAACATAAAAAAAATACACATATTTGGTATCGCCGTGTTCAAAAATGCCCGATGTAACAAAATATAAAATCAATTAAACTGATCATTAAACGGTGTAACGGCAAAAAAATTCCAAACTCCAAAATTATGTTTTTTTGGTCACCGCAAATTTTGCTCAAAATGTAATAATAGGTGATCAAAACTTAACATCTGCGCAAAAATGGTACCATTAAATATGTCAGCTTGAGACGCAAAAATTAAGCTGTCACTAGCCATAGATCATGAAAAATAAGAATGCTACGGGTTTTGGAAAATGGCGTAAAAATTGCACCCCTTTTTTGGACAGACTTGTGAATTTTTTTAACCCCTTAGATAAAAATAAATCTATACACATTTGATGTCTACGAACTGGTAGCAACCTGAGGCATCACACTGCTAGATCAGTTTTACCATATAGTGAACATGGTGAATCAAATATCTCAAAGACTATTCTGCAATCGCACTTTTTTTGCAATTTTCCCGCACTTAGAATGTTTTTGCCATTTTCCAGTACACTATATCGTAAAACTCATGGTTTCATTTAAAGTACAAAAATAAGCCCTTGTATGATAAGATTGATGGAAAAAATAAAAAAAAGTTATGGCTCTCGGAAGAAGGGGAGCAAAAAAACCCCAAAACAAATGGAAAAACGCCCCGGGGGTGAAGGGGTTAAAAAATTGTTCCTGTGCTGAGATAATCTGATAAATGTGCTCCTGCTGTGCACTGTGTAATGATTATGTCTGACCATACAGGGACATGGTCTGATCATACCACATCTCTTGGGCTGGGGTGAACACAAAAGAGTATAAAGACATTACAGCATGGGATTGCAAATTATTCTTTCTTTGAGGTAAAACATTTTTTTTAAAACATACAGGGAAATGCTTTACCTCACAAAAAAATAATCTATGAGCCCATGCTATAATATCTGTATATTATCCTGCATCCTCCCCAATCAAGGAGCTGTGGTATAATCAGACCATGTCCCTGTACAGTCAAAAGAAAAAGGTTTTGGTAGTGTTAGCCAGTTGAAAAATGATTGATTGCTCTCAGTGAGAGAAACAAAATTAAATTTTGTAGTTGTGATACCTTTTAATGGCTAACTAAAATAAAAATAAAATATGATGTTATAAAGCAAGCTTTCGAGACATCTCAGGTCTCTTCCTCAGGCATAGTATGACAAAATATCTGAAGAAACACAAATATATACACAAAACAGGGCAGAGCGATGCATAGTAAAAGGACATTTAATTAAACAAACACTGAGCTTACAAAGTGAATCCTTAATTAGCTTTGATTAGTGGTGTGAGTTTTAAGGCCCCGTCACACTAAGCAACATCGCTAGCAACATCGCTGCTAACGAACAACTTTTGTGACGTTGCTAGCGATGTTGCTGTGTGTGACATCCAGCAACAACCTGGCCCCTGCTGTGAGGTCGTTGGTTGTTGCTGAATGTCCTGGGCCATTTTTTAGTTGTTGCTGTCCTGCTGTGCAGCACAGATCGCTGTGTGTGACAGCGAGACAGCAACAACTAAATGTGCAGGCAGCAGGAGCCGGCTTCTGTGGAGGCTGGTAACCAATGTAAACATCGGGTAACCAAGAAGCCCTGTCCTTGGTTACCCGATATTTACCTTTGATACCAGACTCCGCCGCTCTCACTGCCTGTGCTGCCGGCTCCTGCTCATGCACATGTTAACCCGATGTGTGCTGTAACTACATGTGCACAGAGCAGGAGCCTGTGCTGCCGGCTCCTGCTCTGTGCACATGTAGCTGCAGGACACATCGGGTTAATTAACCCGATGTGTGCTGTAACTACATGTGCACAGAGCAGGAGCCTGTGCTGCCGGCTCCTGCTCTGTGCACATGTAGCTGCAGGACACATCGGGTTAATTAACCCGATGTGTGCTGTAACTACATGTGCACAGAGCAGGAGCCTGTGCTGCCGGCTCCTGCTCTGTGCACATGTAGCTGCAGGACACATCGGGTTAATTAACCCGATGTGTGCTGTAACTAGGAGAGCAAGGAGCCAGCGCTAAGCATTGTGCGCTGCTCCCTGCTCTCTGCACATGTAGCTACAGCACACATCGGGAAATTAACCCCATGTGTGCTGTAACTAGGAGAGCAAGGAGCCAGAGCTCAGTGTGCGCTGCTCCCTGCTCTCTGCACGTGTAGCTCCGTGCGGTGGTAACCAAGGTAAATATCGGGTTGGTTACCCGATATTTACCTTAGTTACCAAGTGCAGCATCTAACACGCGGCGCTGGGGGCTGGTCACTGGTTGCTGGTGAGCTCACCAGCAACTTGTGTAGCCACGCTCCAGTGATCCCTGCCAGGTCAGGTTGCTGGTGGGATCGCTGGAGCGTTGCAGTGTGACATCTCACCAGCAACCTCCTAGCAACTTACCAGCGATCCCTATCGTTGTTGGGATCGCTGGTAAGTTGCTTAGTGTGACTGGACCTTTATTGTCCCAATATCTATGTAGGATCAGAGGTCTGGTGCCCTCAGTCTCTGGAGCTGACCTTTCAGATTTTGTAATGAGTCATAAATCCTTCTGAGAGGTTGAGTCCTGTGTCCATAGAGTTAAACATTGTGATGAATTTGTATTCCCAGACCCTGCGATGGCTCTGTGATCTGAAGTTGCCTTTTAATATGACAACTTTCATGTGGTTTATGTTGTGTCCTGGAGCACAGAAATGTTTGGTCATGTCTGACTGACCTGTACAGTCAGACACGGCCATTACACAGTATATAGCAGGGACATATATATGAGATTATCTTAACGCAGGAACATTTTATTAAACACATCCAATTGTGGAACCTATTATTATTCTAAGATCTATTTATTAAAATCAACTTTAAAATGAACTTTGTGGGGAAAACTTCTTTAAAGTTCACCATAAAACTTTATGTGCAGAAACTGGCATCTCCTCTCTCAGTAATGGGAAATTCTTCACTGAATATTTTACTTCAGAATTGAGAATTTTGATAATGACTCATCAATTTAGGAAGAGAAAGAAGCAGATTTCTACAATAACATATTTAAAAATTATTTTCCCATGTACTGATTTTGGATAATAATAAAATATCAGTTACTCTTTAAATGAGAAAAGGTTGTCCAGTAGTGGACAATCCCTTTACTGATACATTCACCACTGGTACATTCACTATCTTGGTCAAAGACATATTTGCTGCCCAAGATACTGAGATAGAGTACGCTCCACTTTATAAGCAGACCATTTTCTCAAGATTCTCAACACTCATTTATTCATTTTATGATAAATATATGACAATAACTACAGTCATGGTCACAACTTTTGATTGACACAAATTTGCTTTTCACAATGTTTTCTGCTTCAGTGTTTTCAGATCTTTTAGTCAGATGTTATGCGGGCGTCAGACGAGACAAGCTATCGCGCGATGCATCGTCGGGGTCACGGTTTTCGTGACGCACATCCGGCATCGCTTGCGACGTCATTTCATGTGACATCTCCGAGCAACGCAGAATCGCTCACAAATCGTGAGTCGTGTACTTGTCGCTTATTTTTAAAAAATTGTTTATTTTTAATGGCGCCGGTTGTTCATCGTACCCGGGGCAGCACACATCGCTCCATGTGACACCCCAGGAATGATGAACACAGCTTACCTGCGTCCCACGGCTCACGCTGGCAATGCAGAAGAAAGGAGGTGGGCAGTATATTTACGTCCCGCTCATCTCCGCCCCTCCACTTCTATTGGCCGGCCGCTGTGTGACGTCGCTGTGACGCCGAATGTCCCTACCCCTTCAGGAAGTGGATGTTCACCGCCCACAGCGAGGTTGCTCAGCAGGTAAGTAAGTGTGACGGCGGTTTAACGACTTTGTGTGCCACGGGCAACTAATTGCCCGTGTTGCACAAACGACGAGGGCGGGTACGCTCGTGCAATCATACGATAGATCGTACCGTGTGACGCCCGCATTATGGTTACAAAATTACAATTCTAAATAGTTAATACGTTTTTAGACTTACACTGCTGAATACAATTTATGCAAAGACTTAAGGGTGCTTTACACGCTGCGACATTGCTAACGATATATCGTCGGGGTCACGTCGTTAGTGACGCACATCCGGCGCCGTTAGCGACATCGCAGTGTGTGACACCTAGGAGCGACGATCAGCGATCGCAAAAACATCAAAAATCATTGATCGTTGACACGTCGCTCCTTTTCATAATATCATTGGTGGTGCATGCCGCTGGTTGTTCATCGTTCCTGCTGCATCACACATCGCTAAGTGTGACACCGCAGGAACGATGAACATCTCCTTACCTGCGTCCACCAGCAATGAGGAAGGAAGGAGGTGGGCGGCATGTTCCGGCCACTCATCTCTGCCCCTCCTCTGCTATTGGGTGGCCGCTTAGTGACGCAGCAGTGACGTCGCTATGAAGGAGGGATTGTTCGGCAGCAACAGCAACATCGCTGCAAAGGTATGTGCGTGTGACGCTGCCGTAGCGATATTATTCGCTACGGCAGCGATCAACACATATCGTACGAACGACGGGGGCAGATGCTATCGCTCGTGACATCGCTACTGATGTTGCAGCGTGTAAAGCACCCTTTAGTGTTGACCCTTATTTTTCAAGACTTCTACAATTTGACCTTCCATATTAGATATTAGCGTCTGCACCAAATTCTGACCAATGGAAATCCATTTTTCCTAATTAATGCTTAGAGTTTATCACAATTTCTTTGGTTTTATTTTTCCACCTGCTTTTTGAGGATTGACAACAAGTTTTCAGTGGGATAGAGATGTGAAAAAAAAAACCTTCTTCATCACCAAATTGCTCCTGGATCATTAACGAGAAGTTGCTTTTGGAAGATGTTTAAAAAACATTCTCTATTCAGGACAGTGATTTTGCCAAAATAATGAGTGATCTCACTGCTTTGAATGAAAAGTAACTCCGCACATAAATGGTTTCAAGATGCTTAACTGTTGATATGACACAGGAGTCGTAGTACCACTCAACTTTTCTTTTGTGAACAATCATTCTTCAAGATGTCCCAAATAGTATAAGGCTATGTGCGCACTTTGCGTTTTTACCTACGTTTCTGCAGCGTTTTAAACTGCAGCATTTTCATGCCAAAAGGCATGCGTTTTGATTTTCAAGCAAAGTCTATGGGAATAGGGGATTTCTTGTGCGCACTATGCAGTTCTAAACGCTGCATTTAATTTCCATAATTTTGGTCAAAAACTCAGCGTTCAAAGAAGCAGCATGTCAATTGTTTTTGCCATTTGGGCTGCGTTTTGATAACATTGAAGTCAATAAGAAGTTGCCAAAAGCAAGCAACATCAAAATTCCAGCGTTTTACATGCTTTTTAGCTGCAGAAAACATGCGCTTTGGACTACATAAACGCATGCGTTTATGACATCAAAATAATGGAATGACATGTCCCTTTACACACACACATGGTCCAACAATTAGATTAATGGAAAATATTATTTTATTGTTATTTTTGCCATAAATAGTGTAAAACCGCTATAATTATATTAAATATAACTAATTTTGTTATGATTTTAAACATTATATTTATTTTCATTTTTTTTCCCTTTTTTCATAGTGTTTGTATGTTAAAACTTTATTTAGTAGTGTCTTTGTAATCAAAACGCATCTGACTTTAAGCAATGGAAACGCAGGTAAAAAGCGCTAAAAACGCTGCTAAAATGCAGTAAAAAACGCACGCGTATTTACCGCGTTTTCGTGGACAAAAGCAACTTTGTCAAAAACCATTTCTGCCAAAGGATGCATTTAGAGCTGCAACTACCTCGATGCAAAGTGCCTAAAGGTGCCTTCATCAAAGAATGTAACTTTATTCCCTTCCTCTGTACTTACTGCAAAGGGATTTTCACTGAAGAAGCCCCTATCAGGCTTACTGTTTGAGTCAGTCTCAAAACCTTTGTCCACGACTATATATGCAACCTAATTTGAACCCCTTCCCTCCGACGATTTTCCATTTTTCATTTCTCCCTCCCCATCTTTAAAGAGCCATTACCTTTTTTTAATTTTCAGGCAATATAGCCATATGAGGGTTTGTTTTGTGCAGCACAAGTTGTACCATTCATTCTGCCACATATTATATTGTAAAACAAAAAAAAAGATTCCAAGTGCAGTGAAATTGCAAAAAAAAAAATTTGCACAATTGCTTTTTGTGGTGTTTTATTTACCATGTTCTCTATATGGTAAAATTGACCATTCAATATACCGTAATTCCCTAGGTCCGTACAAATGTGTAAATACTGAACATGTATAGTTTTACTTTTATTTAAGTGGTGAAAAAATTTTAGAACTTTGTATAAAAAAAAAAAAATAAAAAAAAAAAAAATTGTGTTTTTGTTGCCATTTACGAGACCCATTGCATTCTTATTTTTAGCATCTGGGGCTGTGTGAGAGTTTATTTGATGCGTCTTGAGCTGACGTTTTTTTTATCTTTCTTTATCTTTTTTATCTTTATCTCCTCTTCCCACAATCGCATACAAGATTTAAGATCCACCTCTTCCAACAAGCCTACAACCTACAATAACTCTCAGTCCAGCACACCACTGCACAACCGGCTCTGTCTTCACCTATTGTACCCTCACCCATTCCCTGTAGACTGTGAGCCCTCGCGGGCAGGATCCTCTCTCCTCCTGTACCAATCTGTTTTGTACTGTTAATGATTGTTGTACTAGTTTTTATGTATACCCTTTTTCACTTGTAGAGCGCCATGGAATTAATGGCGCTATAATAATAAATAATAATAATCTTTAACTTCTTTACGTCCTAGGTCATAAAAAGGTTAAAGATAGAAAAAATTCCATAAAATACAAAACAATGCAGACATAATATTTATGACCATTAACAGCTCATTAGTCCAAAGGAATATGCGGTGCATGGATATCCTTTCTCAGATTGGCTGCTGTTTACCCCTTATCACCCCAATTGCCATCACACCAGAGCAAATCGGGATGAGCCAAGTAATGTTCTGGGATTGTTGCAGCTAATAGTAGCAACAGTTCTGAGCGGCTGCAGGCTGCTATTTTTAAACTGGGGCAGCCCAATAAGCATGGGTCTCCACAGCCTCAGAATACCAGCCCTTAGCTGTTGGCTTTATCATGGATGGGTATCAAAATTGGGGGGCACTGCACACTGTTTTTTTAAATTATTTATTTAAATATTTTAAAAAAGCCACATGCGGTTCCTCTTATTTTGATACACAGCAAAGATAAGTGCACGGCTGGGGGCTGCAGCCTGTAGCTGTATGCTTTATCTGTGTGGGGTATCATGATAAGGGAGAACCTAAGCCAAATTTTTATTTATTTATTTATTTTTACAGCAATAGAGATGCACACACACCACCTCTAATTGAAAGCAGCCAGACATGCTGTCAAACAGGGTGGAGGCAAGTAAGTATAACGTGCCTGTTTTACCCTTTTTTTCTTTATTTTTCCTTTATTTTTTTTAATAACCCAATTTACTGGACCTGTATCATTACCTGGCGTTGACTGAGAGGGGTCGGTGCTTGGGTACTTTTGAACCTGCGCAGATCTGGACTTTTACAGTCTGGGTCCACCCATCGCTACAAATTAGTGAATAAGGGAGTGTGGGAGTCTTTATTCCCCAACTGGATTATGTTGGAACTTTAAGGATTTTTTAAAATTAATTAATTGGTGAGTGTGGGGGAGTCTTTATTCAAATAAACTACTTTTTACTGTGTGCATGTTTTTTAGCTCTACATTCATTGGACATGTCTGATAGATGTTTCTGGCATGCTCACCCGGGTCGTGGAGCACCCGGAACCATTTCAGTTCTGTTTGGGAGGTCACGGCGGCAGGGCCTGACTCCATGACCCGGGCGGTGTTGTTTAAATGAGGGAATACTTACAGGGAAAATGAGTCGTGACGCCACCTGTGGTATTCGGCAACGCATAGCCGACGCTGCTGGATGGGACTGCTGGGGAAGATGGTGACGGAGATAAGATGGTACAGATCCCCACAGGTGGAACTGGGCCCCAGCCAGGGCAGTCGCAAGTAGTCTTTAGCAGATGAAGTGCTTTGAATAGCGCGGGGCTGGCGGCGCAGACAATGATTCCAGCACACAGTGGGATGCAGTCATTAGCTGTTTACTCACAGTTGGCAATTCCAGGTTATCACGGTCGGCCGGTCAAACACCACCGTTAGAATGCTGAGTCATGTGGTACCGGGATCCAGCCAATCCATAAGTAATTCGGAGGTGCATAACTGATGTCCCTTTCTGTATCCCTTTCCTGGTTGTCTTCCTGCGCTGGATTCACACTCCCCCTCCTCTGCACCTCACACACAATGTCCTGAGCTGGTGTCCGTGGGCCTTGCTTGGGAGGCTCCTCTGCCCTGTCCTCTAGCCCTATGTGGTCACCTTTTCAGCGGATTTGCGTGTGGCTGTGGCTTCAGCACAAAAAGATACCTCAGCCTCCGGTTTGCTAGCTGAGTCTGGTTGTCCTCCACTAGTCTGAGGCCGGTCCCCCCCCTGCGGTCTAGAGTCTCCACGGGTGGATCTCTCACTGCCCGTGACTCTGGGACCCCTTCTTCCTGTCTTTCTGATCTCCCTTCTTGTCCTAGGATGAGCTCCACTGGCTCCAGTCCTCAGGGCCTCTCTCCTCCGTGTCGTACCTCGTTCCTTTCTTACTTGTTCTGCCTAGTTCCACCCACTACCTCAGCCTCACATTCAGACTGTCTCAATGCTGTGCTCTCCCATACGAGCAATCTTTCCCTCACCCTGGCCTGAAGTGGTGTGTCTATGCTATGAATGTGTGGACAACGGCCTGTGCGCCCACCTTACCAAGGAATGGGGTACCACACCTCTGGATGAGGTGCAGTACCTCTGTGGCGACTGGACCTCAGGGGCGCCACAGTTCTCCATTATAAACTCCTGGGCCTGATGCCAGCTGTCAATCCACAGCTGGCATCAACTCAAAAAGTATTTACTCAGTACCATTGCACAATGGCAAGAAGAGCCAGGCAAATTGCCAGAATTGGCAAATATAATGGTTGGACACTTCTTTGGCTGCTAAGAGATGCTACTTTTAGGCTGGGAAGAGTCAAAAATCCCTGGGCCTTCCCAGCCTGATAATACCAGCCCCCAGCTGTCTGCTTTATCTTCACTGGTTATCAAAAATAGGGGGGCCCCACACAGTTTTTTAAAAAAAAAATATTTAAATAAATAGTTTTAAAAAACAGCATGTGGTCCACTCTATTTTTGCTAACCAGTCAAGGTAAAGCTGGCAGCTGAGGGTTGCAGCACTTAACTGTCTGCTTTACCTGTGCTGGTTATCAAAAATAGGGGCAACTCCATGTCATTTTTTAAAATGTATTCCATATACACATTTGTTTCTAGGGCAATTGTCCTGCACTTATCCCCATTTAGCTTCCTTTTAGATCCGCCCTAACCCTTAGTAAGACCATTTAACAGCCATTTTACAGTACCAAACATCGGCTCCCAATTGACTTTTACTGGAGTCAGATGATGAACAGGTGCCTCTTCATGAACCTGAAGTGTCTGATGAGTGGCGTGCGCCTCCATGCTTACCGCCTGGAGTCTTAGCCCAGTCAGCATTTGACTGTATCTGGCATACTGAATGCCACAGCTCTTCATGGATTAGATCACCTGTGGCGTCCCACCCCCATTGTGCCCCTGTCTCACCCCAGCTTCAACAAAATGGGATGACAACAGCAAAGGTTGCAAAATTTAGGTTCAACTTCCAGTTGTTCCTTAATTTTGCAAAGCCTTTTGCCCAGAATTCTGATGTGAATGCTTTGATGAATAAGGCACTTAATCTGACCCATAAAACAGAGAACTGCAAATTGAATGTTATCCCTTCCCTCCCAGCAGTCTTCGTGACTTACAATCCCATTCTGTGCTGGAAACACGTATTTAAAGGGAATCTGTCACCAGCTTTGGCCCTTAAAAGCTGCGACCACCACCAGTAAGTTCTTATATACAGTATTCTAGAATATTGTATATAAGAGCTCAGGCCACTCTGTAGAATGTAAAAAAACACCTTTAAAATACTCACCTGGGGGGCCGATTAGTCTAATGGGTGTCGCTGATCTCCGGTAGGGTGCCTTCTTCATCTTCTGCGATCTCCATCCTTCTGCCCAGCCTCATGCATGACGCATTCAGCGTCGTGCACAGTGAGGCTCCATTGTGTTCCTGAGCATGCGCACTTTGATTTGCCTCGCTGAAGGGAAATCAAAGTACTGTAGTGCGCATGTGTGCCGCCCCCATGTCAGCAGCTGGGCTGCTCGGATCCGGATCCGCGGTGGCTCGAGGGGGTTGATTAGTTAGTTGGTCCCGTTTTTAATTTGTATTAGCGTCTTAAACGCTAATACAAATCATCCTCCATACCTGCTCTGCTCCCTGCGGCACTTCCGGGGTTAGGAGCTGCAATCAGCTCCCTGGCCTGGCGCGCTCACTGGTGACGTCACGAGCAGCGCGATGAGTCACTGCTGCCGGCGTCTCTGCATACTGAGTGCCGCTGAGGATCTGAGACGAGAAGTTACCGGAGCCGGGAGGTAGGCGCTGTAGAGCCGAAGATAGCGGTGGCAGCCGGCGGGGTGTAATCTGCATGGGAAAGGGGCAGCCATAGGGTGCGCTCTATGGGAAAAAGAGGTGCATGGGGTGTAATCTGTGTGAGGCAGGGGCAGCAGCCATAGGGGGCGCGCTATATAGGAAAGGGGGGGCATGGAGGGGGATCTCTATGGGGCAGGGGTAGCAGCCATAGGGGGCGCTCTATATAGGAAAGGGGGGCATGGAGGGGGATCTCTATGGGGCAGGGGGCAGCAGCCATAGGGGGCGCTCTATATAGGAAAGGGGGTGCATGGAGGGGGATCTCTATGGGGCAGGGGGCAGCAGCCATAGGGGGCGCTCTATATAGCAAAGGGGGTGCATGGAGGGGGATCTCTATGGGGCAGGGGCAGCAGCCATAGGGGGCGCACTGTATAGGAAAAGGGGGGCATGGAGGGGATCTCTATGGGGCAAGGGGCAGCAGCCATAGGGGGCGCTCTATATAGGAAAGGGGGTGCATGGAGGGGGATCTCTATGAGGCAGGGGCAGCAGCCATAGGGGGCGCTCTATATAGGAAAGGGGGTGCATGGAGGGGGATCTCTATGGGGCAGCAGCCATAGGGGGCGCTCTATATAGGAAAGGGGGTGCATGGAGGGGGATCTCTATGGGGCAGGGGCAGCAGCCATAGGGGGCGCGCTGTATAGGAAAGGGGGTGGATGGAGGGGGATCTCTATGGAGCAGGGGGCAGTAGCAGAGGGAGCGCTCTGTATGATAAAGGGGGTGCATGTAGTTGGCACTGTGTGGGCTCACAGCATGGGGTGTGATCTGTATGGGGCAGGGGGCAGCCTGTGGGGTGGAATCACTGTGAAAAAGGGGGCAGCATGGGGTGGGCTCAGTATGGAAAAGGGGGCAACGTGGGGTGGGTTCAGTATGGAAAAGGGGGCAGCGTGGGGTGGGCTCAGTATGGAGAAAGGGCAACATGGCTCAGTATGTAGTGTAATGTGTGGTAGACAGTTCGAATAGGGGGCAGCATGTGGTGCAGACAGTTTGGCGATCATAGTTCATAAGTGAGGAGGGTGTAGTGGGTGTAACTCATGAGGGGAGACGGTGTGGTATATAAAGGGGGCAGTGTGGAAGCCATGTACTATAATATAGACAGTGTGGGGGTCATTTTTTTGTGCAGGGATTAAAGTGAGGGACAGTCAGGGCCGGATTATAGGCGGGGCAAGCGGGGCTCCAGCCCAGGGGCCCCCACCAAAAGAGCTTCTAAGGGGGCCCCCACCACCAGGGCCATACTTGTCAGCATTTTTTTTTTTCTTCACACCCTCTCCCCCTCCGTAAAGACAGTCTAATAAATCAGCTGTGTTTTCGGAGGGGGGTGGGGAGGTGCACCGGCATTTATTTGTATCTGCGTCTTTAAGACGCAAAAACAAACTGCGGGCACAGGACGCTGAATGACCCCGGAAGAACCAGCGATTGCTCTTCCGGGGTCAGAGGTGTGCCAATGAGCTCCCTGCTATGTGTTGCGGCCGTCATGGGCGTACCCAGCGAGGGGCGGGGGGGCACCTGCCCCCCCCTTCCTAGAAGCAGGGGCACGGTGTAATGGGCCGCTGTATGTGCAGCCACGCTCCTCCGCAGTGTGTGCATGCAGGCCCGACACACTAGCTGCAGCAGGAGCAGGAGGCAGCACTGTGCTGTGCCGGCTCTGCTGTGTGCTGTGTGCCCGGCATGCACACAATGCAGAGGAGCGCAGCGGAGCCGGAGCCGGTGCTCGCAGCTTCCTCCTTCTTCCTATTCAAATGTATTTGCGTCTTTCAGACGTAAATACATTTGAACAGCGCGCCGGGACTGGTCCCCGCCCCCGACGTGCAGCAACGTAATGAGATCAGCACCTTGCTGACGTCATCACAGTGCTGCGGGCGCCGGCACACGGGACATCAGATGGTAAGCGCTCAATGAAGGAGCCGAAGAGACAGGTTTAATTAATGATGATGAATGGGGAGGGGCTAAGGACACATAACGGGGAACATCTGTGAAGGAAGTGGAACACAGCTTTGTGACAGGCAGAGGGGGAGTACTGTATTCCGAGGGAGGGGGGGAGGCAGGAGTGTGTAGGGATGGGGCAGTGTGATTTGTGTGTGTAGGGGGTGATGAGGGTTGCATTGTCTTGTGTGTGGGGGGAGGGGTAATGGGGGGGTGCATTGTGTGTGTGTGTAGAGGTGATGGGGGGGTGCATTGTGTGTGTGTGGGGGGGTGATGGGGGGATGCATTGTGTGTAGGGGGTGATGGGGAGATGCATTGTGTGTGTAGGGGGTGATGGGGAGATGCATTGTGTGTGTGTGTAGGGGGTGATGGGTGGGTGCATTGTGTGTGTGTGTGTGTGCGGGGGGGGGTGATGGGTGGGTGCATTGTATTTGTGTGTGTGTGTGTAGGGGGTGATGGGGGGTGCATTGTGTTTCTAGGGGGTGATGGGTGCATTGTGTGTGTAGGGGATGATGGGGGGTGCATTGTGTGTGTGTGTGTGTGGGTGATGGGGGATGCATTGTGTGTGTGTGTGTGTGTAGGCAGTAAAGGGGGGTGCATTGTGTGTGTGTGTGTGTGTGTAGGGGGTGATGGGTGGGTGCATTGTGTGTGTCAGAGCTGTGTGTGTCAGAGCTGTGTGTGTCAGAGCTGTGTGTGTCAGAGCTGTGTGTGTGTGTGTCAGAGCTGTGTATGCGTGTCAGAGCTGTGTGTGTGTGTCAGAGCTGTGTATGTGTGTCAGAGCTTTGTGTGTGTATGTGTGTCAGAGATGTGTGTGTGTCAGAGCTGTGTGTGTCAGAGCTGTGTGTGTCAAAGCTGTGTGTGTGTGTCAGAGCTGTGCGTGTGTGTCAGAGCTGTGTGTGTGTATGTCAGAGCTGTGTGTGTGTGTCAGAGCTGTGTGTGTGTGTCAGAGCTGTGTGTGTGTGTGTCAGAGCTGTGTGTGTCAGTGTCAGAGATGTGTGTCAGAGATGTGTGTGTGTCAGAGCTGTGTGTGTGTGTCAGAGCTGTGTGTGTGTGTGTCAGAGCTGTGTGTGTGTGTCAGAGCTGTGTGTGTGTGTGTCAGAGCTGTGTGTGTGTGTGTCAGAGCTGTGTGTGTGTGTGTCAGCTGTGTGTGTGTGTGTCAGCTGTGTGTGTGTGTCAGAGCTGTGTGTGTGTGCCAGAGCTGTGTGTGTGTCAGAGCTGTGTGTGTGGGTGTGTCAGTGCTGTGTGTGTGTGTCAGAGCTGTGTGTGTGTGTGTCAGAGCTGTGTGTGTCAGAGCTGTGTGTGTGTGTGTGTGTGTGTGTGTCAGAGCTGTGTGTGTGTGTCAGAGCTGTGTGTGTGTGTGTCAGAGCTGTGTGTGTGTGTCAGAGCTGTGTGTTTGTCAGAGCTGTGTGTGTCAGTGTCAGAGATGTGTGTGTGTCAGAGCTGTGTGTGTGTGTCAGAGCTGTGTGTGTGTGTGTGTCAGAGCTGTGTGTGTGTGTCAGAGCTGTGTGTGTCAGAGCTGTGTGTGTGTGTGTGTGTGTCAGCTGTGTGTGTGTGTGTGTCAGCTGTGTGTGTGTGTGTGTGTGTGTGTCAGAGCTGTGTGTGTGTGTGTGTCAGAGCTGTGTGTGTCAGTGTCAGAGATGTGTGTGTCAGAGATGTGTGTGTGTCAGAGCTGTGTGTGTGTGTGTCAGAGCTGTGTGTGTGTGTCAGAGCTGTGTGTGTGTCAGAGCTGTGTGTGTCAGAGCTGTGTGTGTGTGTGTGTCAGCTGTGTGTGTGTGTGTGTGTGTGTCAGCTGCGTGTGTGTATGTGTGTGTGTGTGTGTCAGAGCTGTGTGTGTGTGTGTCAGAGCTGTGTGTGTCAGTGTCAGAGATGTGTGTGTCAGAGATGTGTGTGTGTCAGAGCTGTGTGTGTGTGTCAGAGCTGTGTATGTGTGTCAGAGCTTTGTGTGTGTATGTGTGTCAGAGATGTGTGTGTGTCAGAGCTGTGTGTGTCAGAGCTGTGTGTGTCAAAGCTGTGTGTGTGTGTCAGAGCTGTGCGTGTGTGTCAGAGCTGTGTGTGTGTATGTCAGAGCTGTGTGTGTGTGTCAGAGCTGTGTGTGTGTGTCAGAGCTGTGTGTGTGTGTGTCAGAGCTGTGTGTGTCAGTGTCAGAGATGTGTGTCAGAGATGTGTGTGTGTCAGAGCTGTGTGTGTGTGTCAGAGCTGTGTGTGTGTGTGTCAGAGCTGTGTGTGTGTGTCAGAGCTGTGTGTGTGTGTGTCAGAGCTGTGTGTGTGTGTGTCAGAGCTGTGTGTGTGTGTGTCAGCTGTGTGTGTGTGTGTCAGCTGTGTGTGTGTGTCAGAGCTGTGTGTGTGTGCCAGAGCTGTGTGTGTGTCAGAGCTGTGTGTGTGGGTGTGTCAGTGCTGTGTGTGTGTGTCAGAGCTGTGTGTGTGTGTGTCAGAGCTGTGTGTGTCAGAGCTGTGTGTGTGTGTGTGTGTGTGTGTCAGAGCTGTGTGTGTGTGTCAGAGCTGTGTGTGTGTGTGTCAGAGCTGTGTGTGTGTGTCAGAGCTGTGTGTTTGTCAGAGCTGTGTGTGTCAGTGTCAGAGATGTGTGTGTGTCAGAGCTGTGTGTGTGTGTCAGAGCTGTGTGTGTGTGTGTGTCAGAGCTGTGTGTGTGTGTCAGAGCTGTGTGTGTCAGAGCTGTGTGTGTGTGTGTGTGTGTCAGCTGTGTGTGTGTGTGTGTCAGCTGTGTGTGTGTGTGTGTGTGTGTGTCAGAGCTGTGTGTGTGTGTGTGTCAGAGCTGTGTGTGTCAGTGTCAGAGATGTGTGTGTCAGAGATGTGTGTGTGTCAGAGCTGTGTGTGTGTGTGTCAGAGCTGTGTGTGTGTGTCAGAGCTGTGTGTGTGTCAGAGCTGTGTGTGTCAGAGCTGTGTGTGTGTGTGTGTCAGCTGTGTGTGTGTGTGTGTGTGTGTGTGTCAGCTGCGTGTGTGTATGTGTGTGTGTGTGTGTCAGAGCTGTGTGTGTGTGTGTCAGAGCTGTGTGTGTCAGTGTCAGAGATGTGTGTGTCAGAGATGTGTGTGTGTCAGAGCTGTGTGTGTGTGTCAGAGCTGTGTGTGTGTGTGTCAGAGCTGTGTGTGTGTGTCAGAGCTGTGTGTGTCAGAGCTGTGTGTGTGTGTGTCAGAGCTGTGTGTGTGTGTCAGCTGTGTGTGTGTGTGTGTCAGCTGTGTGTGTGTGTCAGAGCTGTGTGTGTGTGTGTGTCAGAGCTGTGTGTGTGTCAGAGCTGTGTGTGTGGGTGTGTCAGTGCTGTGTGTGTGTGTCAGAGCTGTGTGTGTGTGTCAGAGCTGTGTGTGTCAGAGCTGTGTGTGTGTGTGTGTGTCAGAGCTGTGTGTGTGTGTGTGTGTCAGAGCTGTGTGTGTGTGTGTCAGAGCTGTGTGTTTGTCAGAGCTGTGTGTGTCAGTGTCAGAGATGTGTGTGTGTCAGAGCTGTGTGTGTCAGAGCTGTGTGTGTGTGTCAGCTGTGTGTGTGTGTGTGTCAGCTGTGTGTGTGTGTGTGTGTGTGTCAGAGCTGTGTGTGTGTGTCAGAGCTGTGTGTGTCAGAGCTGTGTGTGTGTGTCAGAGCTGTGTGTGTCAGAGCTGTGTGTGTGTGTGTGTGTCAGAGATGTGTGTGTGTGTGTGTGTGTCAGAGCTGTGTGTGTAAGAAGCAGTCTGTGCAGCCCCCCAGAACTATATGGGTCCCCCAGAGCGCTATATCACCCATCCCAGTAATGAGCTGTGTGTGTCAGAGCTGTGTGTTTGTGTGTGTGTCAGAGCTGTGTGTGTGTGTGTCAGAGCTGTGTGTGTCAGTGTCAGAGATGTGTGTGTCAGAGATGTGTGTGTGTCAGAGCTGTGTGTGTGTGTCAGAGCTGTGTGTGTGTGTGTCAGAGCTGTGTGTGTGTGTCAGAGCTGTGTGTGTCAGAGCTGTGTGTGTGTGTGTCAGAGCTGTGTGTGTGTGTGTCAGCTGTGTGTGTGTGTGTGTCAGCTGTGTGTGTGTATGTCAGAGCTGTGTGTGTGTGTGTGTCAGAGCTGTGTGTGTGTGTCAGAGCTGTGTGTGTGGGTGTGTCAGTTCTGTGTGTGTGTGTCAGAGCTGTGTGTGTGTGTCAGAGCTGTGTGTGTCAGAGCTGTGTGTGTGTGTGTGTGTGTGTCAGAGCTGTGTGTGTGTGTCAGAGCTGTGTGTGTGTGTGTGTCAGAGCTGTGTGTGTGTGTGTCAGAGCTGTGTGTTTGTCAGAGCTGTGTGTGTCAGTGTCAGAGATGTGTGTGTGTCAGAGCTGTGTGTGTGTGTCAGAGCTGTGTGTGTCAGAGCTGTGTGTGTGTGTCAGCTGTGTGTGTGTGTGTGTGTCAGCTGTGTGTGTGTGTGTGTGTGTCAGAGCTGTGTGTGTGTGTGTGTCAGAGCTGTGTGTGTGTGTCAGAGCTGTGTGTGTCAGAGCTGTGTGTGTGTGTCAGAGCTGTGTGTGTCAGAGCTGTGTGTGTGTGTGTGTGTCAGAGATGTGTGTGTGTGTGTGTCAGAGATGTGTGTGTGTGTGTGTGTGTGTGTCAGAGCTGTGTGTGTGTGTGTGTGTCAGAGCTGTGTGTGTAAGAAGCAGTCTGTGCAGCCCCCCAGAAATATATGGGTCCCCCAGAGCGCTATGTCACCCATCCCAGTAATGAGCTGTGTGTGTCAGAGCTGTGTGTTTGTGTGTGTGTCAGAGCTGTGTGTGTGTGTCAGAGCTGTGTGTGTGTGTGTGTGTCAGAGCTGTGTGTGTCAGTGTCAGAGATGTGTGTGTGTCAGAGATGTGTGTGTGTCAGAGCTGTGTGTGTCAGAGCTGTGTGTGTGTGTCAGAGCTGTGTGTGTGTGTCAGAGCTGTGTGTGTGTGTCAGAGCTGTGTGTGTGTGTGTCAGAGCTGTGTGTGTGTATGTCAGCTGTGTGTGTGTGTGTCAGCTGTGTGTGTGTGTCAGAGCTGTGTGTGTGTCAAAGCTGTGTGTGTGTGTCAGAGCTGTGTGTGTGTGTGTCAGAGCTGTGTGTGTGTGTGTCAGAGCTGTGTGTTTGTCAGAGCTGTGTGTGTCAGTGTCAGAGATGTGTGTGTGTCAGAGATGTGTGTGTGTCAGAGCTGTGTGTGTGTCAGAGCTGTGTGTGTGTGTGTCAGAGCTGTGTGTGTGTGTGTCAGAGCTGTGTGTGTGTGTGTCAGAGCTGTGTGTGTGTGTGTCAGAGCTGTGTGTGTCAGTGTCAGAGATGTGTGTGTGTCAGAGATGTGTGTGTGTCAGAGCTGTGTGTCAGAGCTGTGTGTGTGTGTCAGAGCTGTGTGTGTGTGTGTGTGTCAGAGCTGTGTGTGTGTGTCAGAGCTGTGTGTGTGTGTGTCAGAGCTGTGTGTGTGTGTGTCAGCTGTGTGTGTGTATGTCAGCTGTGTGTGTGTGTGTGTGTGTGTGTGTCAGAGCTGTGTGTGTGTCAGAGCTGTGTGTGTCAGAGCTGTGTGTGTGTGTGTCAGAGCTGTGTGTGTGTGTCAGAGCTGTGTGTTTGTCAGAGCTGTGTGTGTCAGTGTCAGAGATGTGTGTGTGTCAGAGATGTGTGTGTGTCAGAGCTGTGTGTGTGTCAGAGCTGTGTGTGTGTGTGTGTCAGAGCTGTGTGTGTGTGTGTCAGAGCTGTGTGTGTGTGTGTCAGAGCTGTGTGTGTGTGTCAGAGCTGTGTGTGTGTGTGTGTCAGCTGTGTGTGTGTGTCAGCTGTGTGTGTGTGTGTGTGTCTCAGAGCTGTGTGTGTGTCAGAGCTGTGTGTGTGTGTCAGAGCTGTGTGTGTCAGCTGTGTGTGTGTCAGAGCTGTGTGTGTCAGAGCTGTGTGTGTGTGTCAGAGATGTGTGTGTGTGTGTGTGTGTGTCAGAGCTGTGTGTGTGTGTGTGTCAGAGCTGTGTGTGTAAGAAGCAGTCTGTGCAGCCCCCCAGAACTATATGGGTCCCCCAGAGCGCTATGTCACCCATCCCAGTAATGAGTACACCACCAGAGCTGTTTGCCACTCCAGTAACGTCTATGCCCCCTGCCCCTCCTGTAATGTATGTATTGTAGCCCCCAGCCCCTCCTGTGATGTATATACAGCAGTGCTGTCAGTGTGCAGTCATGTCTGTTAGTGACAGCCATCGTGAAACACAGCCACATGTCCTAAAGGAGCTGGACGGAAACAAGCGGGAGAGGTGAGTGAGGCTGCTGGCGATTTCCTCATATTAATACCTGTAAGGGCTCATGCGCACGTAACTACTGAATATTCTGCAGCGATTTGACAGCACATGTGCGCGTCAAATCGCTGCAGAAACACTGCATAATGGATGCAGTTTTTCTTTACAAAAAAAGCTGATTTCATGCGCTCTGGCTGCTTCCCCCACCATAGACAGAGTGGGAGCTGCATCCATAGCGCACGGAATTATTGACATGCTCATTTTATGAACTCACAGATTTGGGTCAACATTTTAGCACCCAAATCGCTGCGTTCATAAAAGCAACGTGCGCACGTCTCATGCACAATCTACATAGCTTGAATAGGGGACGCAGGACGCATGCATTTACACTGCAGTGCTATACTTAGCATAAATGCATGGAATTCCGCAACGTGCGCACGAGCCCTAATGCGTCTGTGTCTGCATGTATGTCAGTGTATATGACCGTGCATATATTTGTCTGTTTATATGTATTTTTCTGAATTTGTCTTCAAATATGTATATATACGTATGCCTGTATGTGTATGCGTGTCTGTGTGTGGATGGGGCCCACTGAGACTCTTTCACCCGGAGGCCACAAACACCTGGAGCCGACCCTGGCTGCCTTAACATTGGGATCAATAAAAAATATGTGAGTAAGGTTCTGTACGCACGTTGCGTATTTCCATGCAGTTACGCTGCGATCTGCACCGCAGCGTAACTGCATGCGTCCTGCGTCCCCAGCACAATCTATGAAGATTATGCAGGAGCCGTGCGCACGTGGCGTATTGGAGTGTAGCGATTCGGCTGCTGCCTGAAGTGCTGCGTTCTAAGAAGTGACGTGTCACTTCTTTCATGTGCTTTGGATGCAGCCCCCGCTCTGTCTATGGGAGGGGCTGCACTCAGAGCGCATGAAATTGGCTTTTCATTAAGGACTCTTTCTGTAGCGATTTGAAGCGCACGTGTGCTGTTCAAATTGCTGCGGAAATTTCTGCAGAGACAAACGCAACGTGCGCACATAGCCTAACTCTACTTTCTGTGTATAAGTGACTGCTGTGAGTTATCCTGGACTGTGTCTGTATTGTAGTACTGGAAATCTGAATGTGGCAGAACAGGATAAGATAAATGTTCATTGGATTTATATCTAAATGCTACGGTTCGCGCTCTACTGTTATAGCTAAAAATGTTAACGTTATGGGGCCCCCACCAGATTTTCTGCCCAGGGGCCCCCACCAACCTTAATCCGGCCCTGGGGACAGTTATTTATTTTGGGGGCTTATTTAGGGAACAGCACGGTTGATTATTTTTATAATGACATGTTATTTTTAAGGGCAGTGTGTCGTGATGTGCTGCAGAAGAGCAGAGAGGATGGAGGTCTGCAGAGACGAGCTGTGGATGTGAAGTCATCATGGCACCAGGACTTGTGAGGTACCGAGGTTTGAGGCTGGATAAATGCAGGTGATGGCTAAACACATTGGCTAAATGCAGATTTTAAGTGATCGCTGATCTATATGCAGCAGATGGTCAATGGTTTAACAGCTTCTGAGCCTGTGACCGCACTTTCATGTGCACAATACGATCTTTACCATGATCGTCCTGTGCACATAGAATAGCATTGTTCTTGGCAGCATGTGTTCACAGGACAATGTGCGGCCAAGAAAGATATTTAAAGGTGTCTGTCACCCCCGAAATGCCAATTAAACTGTACAAAGATTTTTTAGGGAACACAGCCCATATAAAAATCATGCCAGGTAGAAACAGTGTAACCTAACAATAAAAACATGTTCTATTTTATTTATTTATTTTGCAGTGAGGGGGCATTGTGCACTTTTGGAGGGGCCTATGCCATAAACAAAAGTGAATCTTTCATCAAATGTTAAGTTGAGCTGTATACACCTGGTGTGATTTCTGTATGGGCTGTGTACACCTTGTGTGATTTCTGTATGAGCTGTATACACCTGGTATGATTTCTCTATGAGCTGTATACACCTGGTGTGATTTCTGTATGGGCTGTATACACCTGGTATGATTTCTGTATGGGCTGTGTATACCTGGTGTGATTTCTGTATGGGCTGTGTATACCTGGTATGATTTCTGTATGGGCTGTATACACTTGGTATGATTTCTGTGTGAGCTGTATACACCTGGTATGATATTTGTATGGGCTGTATACACCTGGTATGATTTCTGTTTGGGCTGTATACACCTGGTGTGATTTCCGTATAGGCTGTGTACACCTGGTGTGATTTCTGTATGAGCTATATACACATGGTATGATTTCTGTATGAGCTGTACAGACCTGGTGTCATCTCTGTATGGGCTGTATAAACCCGGTATGATTTCTGTATGGGCTGTATACACCCGGTATGATTTCTGTATAGGCTGTATACATCTGGTATGATTTCTGTATTCAGCTGTATACACCTGGTGTGATTTCTGTATGGGCTGTATACACCTGGTATGATTTCTGTGTGAGCTGTATACACCTGGTGTGATTTCTGTATGGGCTGTATACACCTGGTATGATTTCTGTATGGGCTGTATACACCTGGTATGATTTCTGTATGGGCTGTATACATCTGGTATTATTTTTCTATGGGCGACGTTCCCTATTATGAATATTTGTGCAGGGTGATCGGCATTTTGTGGGTGACAGATATTTTGCTCCTGCATCAGGTGATTGACAGTTTGTTGAGATAGATCGATAATCCGCAGCAGTGTAAACACACCTTAAAGAGCGACTTAATGTTTCAATAATTATTTTATATGTTTTAGGCTACTTTCACACTTCAGTTTTCTGCATTCAGGCACAATCCTTTCTTTTCCTGATCTAATGGATCCGGCAAAAAATGTAAAAACTGTAACCACCGGATCCGTTTTTTAACGGATCCGTTATGCCGGATGCGTAAAAAAACTGATCCGTTGGATCCGTTTTGCATCCGTTTTTGCATCCGTTTTGTCCGTTGTTTTTTTTTTTGCTGGATCCGTTTTTTTCAAAACATTGGAGCATGCTCAGTTTACAAAAACGGATCCGGCAGCCGCATCCGGTTTTTGCCGGATCCAGCGTCCATAGGCTTCCATTGTAAAACACGCCGTATCGCGCCAGATCCGGCGCGATGCGTTTTTTTTTGCTGGACAAAAAAACGTTACAAGATACGTTGCCTCCGGCCGCCGCTTTAATTAATTTTGCCGCATCCGGAAACAAATGGATGCAACGCAAAGCCATCAGGCACAATCCGGTAACAATGCAAATCTATGGGGATAAAACGGATGCGGTACCGGATCCATTTTACCCGTTTTTTTCCGGATTGTGCCTGATGGAAAAAACCTGATGTGTGAAAGTAGCCTTAGGGTAATTAATTTTGAACAGATCTGAGGGGAACCCGGTCCTGAGTCCCCCACAATTGCTCCAAAGACCTATTAGGAAAGTGCAGGAGAGCAGACAGAGCAGCGTGGATTCAGTAGAACATCAGAGTCCTGTCCCTGAGCCGTGCACTTCACCTATGGCGGTCTCAGGACACATTACTTCACCAGTCTAAGAATTAATGGACCTTTTTGATGACCCTTCTTTTGAGAATCCTAGAGCATGGTGCATGCTGGGATACTCGAAAGAAGCGTTATCATGGGGCAGAGGCTGCAGTCACTGCCACAGTAATCAGTACTGTGGTACCTAGTTTGATGATGTATACAAGTTTATATGATAGGGGCTAACCTGACATTGAAAGTGATCGCTGTATAACGGTGATGTGTCATGTATTGACGGTTGTTCTCAGGCTGTATTTCTGTACTGACAATTGTTCTGGTGATGCAGTCATGTACTGACAGTTGTTCTGGGGCTGTATTTCTGTACTGATGATTGTTCTGGTGATGTAGGTATGTACTGACTGTGGTTTTGGTGATGTATTCATGTACTGATGGTTGTTCTTGTGAAGTAGTTATGTACGAATGTAGGAGCGCAGCATGTAGCATTTTTTGAGCGTCGGAATCCTTTTTTTTATCTACTGCGCATGCTCAGCTCTTGTGTTTAATAATTGAAATCAATGTTTCTTTCTCTCGGCGGCCGAACGATCAGCTGATTGCCTGGCGGCTGGATTTTGAGATCGATCAGCTGGCTTTTGAGAACGATCATCTGATCGCTCGGCTACTGGGAACAATCAGGTGATCGCCCAGCGGCCGGTCGCTCGGTGATCAGCTGATCGTTCACAATAGCCAGCCACTGGTAAAACAGTAAAATAAAACAAAAAACAACGGATTGTTGTTTTGCAGCATCATTCACATCAGTTGTGCCACTATCTGCAACGCATCCGTTGCATAAGTCACACAACTGATTGTGACGGATGCAAAACAACGCAAGTGTGAAAGCAGCCTTACCAGTAAGGGGCGTTACAACTTAAAGTGCCTAGGGCAGCATGAATGCCAAATACGGCCCTGTATACAACTACACATATCATCCACCAATTTAAAAGATGGCTTCCACGTCACACATAAGTACACATCTTAAATAACTTTTACATTAAAGTTGCATGCAAGTGTAAATGTTACAGACTTCTGTCTGAAATTTAAGAAATGTGAGTTTGGTTTTAATCTCCCATTATAATGAACCATCCATTCCCACAAAAGCGTTTGACATCCATCGAAAGACCGAATGTGAATTTATTAGATGCATGTGAATTTCACAGCAGGTAGAAAATTTATAAACCTGTTTCTAATTTGCCCGAGCTTGAAAGAATTTCAGCAGCAGATGGTAACGAAAATAGCTAATACAGCAATGCACAGATGTGGCCTATGTCTGCTCTTAGGGAGGGAAGAAAAGGCGCTATACATTTACATGATATACTTAGTCTAGATAAATGTTTTTGAGTTTACGCACACATAAACTACACCACTGGATTAATAGTATATGAAGCATTGGACTTTGGTGTAGTGACGCATGCTGGGAGGAGTATACATAAAACTGGTGAGGCATACTCGCCCGGCTCCTCGCTGCAGCTTTCTCCCACAGTTCCCTATATAAACATTGCAATGTAAGTTTCCAAACTAAACACTTGTAATCAGTATTTACTTAGGCAAGTTCAATAGTAAAATGCACTCTCTTAACTGAATACATTGTACTAGTAGAAGACGTTTTATTACAATTTCATAAAATGTTTTCTTGCAGAACAAAAAAAATCGCCATTCTCTGCATATTTTAGGCACACATGACTGTTTCCCTCAGGCATGCAAAAAAATGAACATCAAAAGAAGAAGATTTTAGTGTGGGAAGTTTTCAGACAGAACTGCAAGCATCACACAGACCCTTCCTTAACAAAACCAACAGAGCAGCACTGATGTGCAAAACAGTAAGCTGAGAAATGGTCATGCTCCTGAAAGAAGCAGCTGCTCGACCTCCATATATCTTCCTGGAGGCCTGAATTAGGTTTTACCTGTAACGGCTGTCGTGCTTGTTTTTGCAAATGTCACCACACCTGTATCTCGTAATATAATAGGCTAGTTCTATGAATTGTCAGGCAAGTGGGCAGGGATCGTGTAGTCAGGCAAATGAGGCAAATACAATAAGGCTGAGATCACATGTCACCGGTTTAGCTCAATTCTCACTCTCCCAAAGAAGACCAATTTCAAGTCCTCTTCATACATAAAATACAGATACAAAAGTTATTTCTGCAGAATGTATATCACTCTGGTCTTTGCCTTATGTCTTATTCAGATTCAGATGCAATGTTGGAACATTTTAGAGGCACATACCACCCAAACTGGTATCTACATATAGTAGATCTCCATTGGAAATTAAGACCAACAGATCCAAAAGTAGGCGGACTAAAATGCCACCCAATATTCTTATCTGACCTCGACGATGTTTACCAATGTCAACAATAAAAATGTATTTGGGTGAAATTAGTGATGTAGAATAAAGATACTGCTATGCACAAACAAATTCCCATTATACTGACACCAGCTGAAGGTCTCCTTCACACATCAATGCAAAACACAAACGTTTAGCATGGTACGTGGTGAAGATACGTACGTATATGTGTGCGTGTCGTGTGTGTTCCGTGTGCTGACCCTGTGGTATCTGTGTCACATCCGGATAGCACACGGACAGCTTGAGGTTGTATGGTTACCTGTCCCCGACACAGCTGTCTCCGGTGCTGCTGTTACTTCCGGGTCCACGGTAAGTGCAGTAAATATGCAATGAGCATAATGAGCGGTCCCAGAAGCAACAGCAGAGGCAGGGACTGCAGCACTGGAAACAGGCAACTATAATTTTTTTATTTTTATATAACGGATCACATCAATGTGCGGTCCGTGTGACACCTGTGCTGTCGACAAAAAATGGACATGTCGCCGTGTGGACACACATGTGGTCCACACGGACACATGGTTCATGTCAAAACACGGATGTGTGACCAAGCCCATTGATTATAATTGGTCTACATAAGGTCCCTGCCTCCGGTACATGTGAAAATGGACATCACACGTACCAGAGATAAGTTCTCACAAAGAGTTTCTGATGCTGCATATTTTCATTGTGCAAAAAACATATCTTAAAGTTCTAGTATACTGGATGGGATTTATAAAAATCTACAACATCTTAATTTCATGAGTTTTTTGAGCGGATTTTCCCCATAGAATTGCATAACATTTGGAAAATTTGCAGGTAAAAAACACAAGTAAATCCGAACATGACTTTATCAATAAAGTTTATTCAAAGTCAAATACCAGGAAGTATCAAAAACAAAGCAGCTTTATTTAAAATATGATATAACAGCAAGACAAAAAGCGCCGCAATAAAAAAACACATGTAAAAATGCACTCACAAGACAATGAAAAAATGGAACGTAATATACCTAAGGCTACATTCCCACAGTTAGCTTTTAGTGATGCTTTGTATTTTGACTGCATCAAAAACGCAGCATCTTACAATTCCAACAAAGTGAATGGGATTTATAAAAACCTCATTAGCTGCGTAAAAACTGCATGTAAAAATGCATATACGTTTAGTGCTTTTACGCTGCGAAAATGCATTAAAAATACATGTGGTCAACATCTAAGTATATTATTAAAGTTTTGTCCAAGCCAAATACTAGGAAGTATCAAAAAACAAAGCAACTTAATTTAAAGCATGACACACCAAACAAAGACAGAAACTGCAGGCAAAAATATAACAAAAATGGATGTAAAAAAATGCACACAAAAAATAAAATGAAAAAACACAAGTAACCTAATTTACATAATAGGAGCAAAAATGCTGCAACATCAAAAACTCACCAAAGCTCATCATGGCAATGTAGGCTAAAGAATAACGACAATGCATTTTATTATACATTATAATATAATGCTATGAAAATTCAGGAAACAATTTCTTAAAATATTGAAAAATTGAAAAAAAATGAACAAAAATAGCAGGAAAATTAATCATATATAGACTGTGGGTCCTCTCGCCTCCTATACCAGTCTGTTTTGTACTGTTAATGATTGTTGTATGTATACCCTCTTTCACTGTAAAGCGCCATGGAATAAAAGGCGCTATAATAATAAATAATAATAATCATATTAAACATGTTTTTATTATCATCCAGGCTCTATCATTTTTTAACACAATCTAAAATCTCAGTATATACTTGGCCGTACAGTCCCTTACTGTAATCAAATTCCATAGGAATAATTCCTTACAAGGGTTCAATAACACTATGCCTACCAATACGTAATGTAGTAATATTAATAAAAATAATAATACAAATATTCCTCTCCGTCACCTTTACATGCAGTTAATATAGCACTGATGAATAAATGAGTCTCCGGCAGCCAGAAGAGGCAATCACAAAGACCATTTATCCCTCTGACAGCTTTTCACATGGCCTACACTGACTATTGCTATAGATCAGCCATGGTCATCATAGTGGATGTGAGGTTTTGACTATGCAGCAGTCATCCCTGCAACAGATGCATCTTTCTAGAGGTAAATCTCTGGTCGTGATTTGGGGGAGGGGGGGACTTTAGATTTACTACAGCAGAAACCTGACCTGCACTGAATTAAGTGATTTGAACGGGATGACATGAAACAAAAAAAGTATAAGACACAATTTTTCCAGTTATACATTTTTTTATAGACTTCAAAGTCTAAAGACATTGTGATTTGAGATCTTCTGAGTGAACTTTGAAGATGAAGGTAGGGTAGGTAAAGTGTGACAATTTATATAACGTGTTTATTTCTGGAGGAATATTTATATTATGCTTGATTGCTATCGTAATAACTTTTAGGTCACTTTTCACACTCGAATATTTTGTACATAGATATTGACTAAAATATGAGTGAAGATAGGCTAATGTGGGCCATGCATAATCGGCAGTTGTTAGCCAAACTACCTGTCCCGAGTCTCCCATACACAGGATCACTCACCCGAGTGTCCTCCATGAGTGAGCTGCTGCCAGACTTAATATTCTGCTGAACAAAACTACAGGCCATCTGTTGGGGAATAGTCAAGAGTTCCCCATTAGTGATGAGCAAGCACTATCATGCTTGGGTGCTCGGTATTTGAAATGAGCAGGTTGGACGTTCGATTTGGTCGACTCGTGTACCGAGTATAATGGAAGTCAATGGGAAACTGAAGCATTTTTCTGAAAGACAAGCAGGTCGGATGCTTGGAAGAGCTTAATACGAGTTCCGAGCGTAATGAAAGTCAATGGGAAACTCAAGCATTTTTCTAGAAGATCCTTAAAAATGCTCAAGTTTCCCAATCGACTTCCAATATACTCTGTACTTGAGTTGTGCACATCCAAGTGTCTGATCTACTCATTTTGAGTACTGAGCTCCCAAGCATGGTAGTGTTCACTCATCACTATTCCCCATGCAAATTAGATGGTAAATTGACCCTGCCATTATCAGCGGATTCCACTAAAGGTGAATGAGTGTCTCAAGTCTTATTCACTACCCTAAGTTTTTGTGACAGTTTTCCACTTAGAGAAGATTATAATTATAATAATAATAATAATAATCTATATTTATATAGCACATACATAATCCACAGTGCTTTACAATTCAGAGGTTCAAATAGAAACAAATAATTAATTAATAATAATTAATGAAAGCAAAAATAAAGACAACCCTGCTCGAAAGAGCTTACAATCTATAATGGAGTGAGGTGGGGTGGGGGTTTACACAAGGTTCAAGTGCTTATACATAAAAGGTGCATGAACCAGTCAACAGTCAAACTTTGTAATGCTTTGAGTACAGTGGCATCTGAGAGAGAATTAATGCTCTGATATTAGGGAGCGTGATAGGCCACTATAAAAAGATGTGTTTTTAATGAGCATCTGAAGCTGTGCAAGTTGTGGATCATCCTAGTTTCATGGGGTAGAGCATTCTAGAGGATTGGTGCTGCTCGGGAGAAGTCATGGAGTTGGGAGTGGGAAGTTCGGATTAGTGTGGATGTTAGTTGAAACTCGTTTGTGAAGCGTAGAGAACTGGCAGGGTGATAGACAGAGATGAAAATGGGAGGTGGGGGGGTGCCATGTTGTGAAAAGTTTTGTGGGTGAGAACAAGCAATTTAAATTGGTTCCTATTATGTATGGACAGCTGTAATGTTCGGTGCAAAGGAGGATTCACGGGACCGTGCACCGGACTCCCCCAGAGAGACTACCAGGAACGAACCCCTATACAGGGGCTGTCTGGCAGCCACCCCAGAGGGCCTAGATGCACAGCAGCCGAGACACGACAGGAACACGGGTTAGCGTCGTTAATATGTCCGTGCAGTATAGGGAGGCTGGTCCAAGGGTAAAAGTAGGCTGAAGGAAATCGGGATGGATGAGCGGAAAGGGTACAGGTGCCAACTGGTGGTCACAGACGAGTCCAGAACTGGCGACGGGTACAGGCTGATGGAAGGTGATGGAATCCACAGCAGATCGTCACCGGGGAATCTTCCTGGAAGACCAGTGGGCTGGACACACACAGGCTGGCAGTCGGGATCTGTGGGCAGAGACAGGGTTAACCTGGGTACGTGACACAGAGGGACCTGAACACCTAGCACAAGAGACGAGACTACTAGTACACGTTGAACAGGCACCGCCCACATGGAAAAGGAAGTCTTATATACCCTGTACCTGTTATCAGCCATATCCTGTTTCAGAGATGCTGGCCCTTTAAGAGAAGGTGAGGGAGCGCGCCCGCGCCCTAGTACTCATATGCGAGGCCTGGGAGCCGGAGATCAATGCGGGAGGAGACGCAGGAGAGCTGGAGGCAGAGTCCCGGGCTCCAGCGAGAAGGCGGGTACGAGGAGCAGGGAGCATGGAGGATGGATGCTGAGGAGGGGGAACGGGAACAGCAATCGCAGTCAGAGTGCATGGGGACTGGGTTGGTGAGTAAGGAGCGGCGCCATGACCAGTGGCGCTGTGACCCCGGGAGCGTGACAGCAGCCAGTGCAATGACTGGCACAGAGTGGAAGCCTCCTAATAATGGTTAGCCAGATAGATGATCCTGGCTGCTGCATTAAGAATGGACTGGAAAGGGGAAAGTCTTGTGAGGGGGAAGGCCAATTAATAGAGAATTGCAGTAATCAAGCCAGGAGTGGATCAGGGCTACAGTGAGGGTTTTTGTTGTTTCTGTGGTAAGAAAGAGGCAGATTTTAGAGATGTTCTTCAGGTGCAGGCAACAACAGTGGGCGAGAGATTGTATATAGGAGGTGAAGGAAAGATCGGTATCAAGCATAACACCTAGACAGCGAGCCTGTGGCATAGGTGTCATCATGGTGCCGCACACAGAGAAGGAGATGTCAGGTTCAGGGAGGTTAATAGACGGAAGGAGTAGAAGTTCAGTTTTGGAAAGGTTAAGTTTCAGATAGAGAGCAGACATGATGATCTATAATTTACATTTTTCCTCAGTTTAGTATCCACTCGTAGTTTTGGTTAATTTTTCATACAAAACCATAGAATAAATGAATTAAGTAATTAAACCTAATGTCCTATGTAAAACTAGAATTGAAAATGTTTCAATGTAAAATTGAAGCAGTACCACAACTTCTGAACATCCTCAATGTTTCTCTATAGCCAAAAATGTTTGGCGACGATTGCACAATTGCAAGAATTACATCATTATCCGGACTCTCGCAATCAGGAACAGTTTCTTGTCAATTTTCATCCAAGTGACCAATGTGAATATTGACACAACCTTAAGCCTCATTCAGATGTTTGAGTTTTTAACTTATGTTAAAAAAAACGCAAAACACTTTTTTTATCAGTGTTTTGGTGTCAGTTTTTACCATCAGTGTTTCATCAGTAATTATCACATATGGGAAAAAAAATTGCAAAGCTTCTCATACCCATTGCAAATGTAATCACAAAAAACAGTGACTGCACATTAATCATTTTCATAGCCCATAGACTAGATCCGGGACTCAAAAACATACATGGAAATATCACCATGGACTTTACGGCTATGTACTGACTGAGATGGAGGCCGCATGCATCTGCCACTGACTGTATTATCCCAGCCAGGTATGAATGACTCTTAACTGCTGCAGCATTTCAGAGAAAAATATACTTTAAGGCTATGTGCCCACGCTGCGGAAAATGCGCGGATTTTGCTGCGGATTTCTCGCGGAAAAGCCGCGGATTTCCTGAAAATCTGCAGCTCAGGCACTTCCCAGCCGTTTCTATGGCATTTTGGAAATGCTGTGCCCACGCTGCGGATTTTTCCGCAGCGGATTTCGTGCGGATTTTGATCCGGAAAAATCTGCAACATGTCAATTATTGTTGCGGATTTTCATCCGGATTTTGGCTTTAAAATTGGGAAAAAAAAAATCCGCACCAAAATCCGCATCAAATCCGCGTCAATTCCGCGGTAAATCCGCGACAAATCCGCACCTTTGAAAAGGTGCGGATTTTGCGGGAAAGCTGCGGATTTTGATGCAGAAAAACCGCAGCTACATTCTCCCGTGGACACATAGCCTTACAGCCACACTATACACTTGTCAGACAGGTAGGTCCCTAGTGGCTTCTGCCCACCCACTGCCTACCTGTAGACAGAGGTCTATCAGTCACTGACAGCAGATGGGGAGAAGCAGCCGGGGACCGGCCTGTCCGATTAATCTACAATGCGGCTTCGTCCCCAACCAGATACTAATGTATGTTCTTCTCTTTAACACCACATCATTTCAGAGTCACACATACAGCCAGGAGCTAATACAAGCTGCCCACAGATTGGGCAGCACATATTATCTGTCAGGATCCCTTTAACTGTGATTTATCCTGGCTCTAAGTTTGCTGTTAAGCACATAAGAACTGTCATAGTAATGTGGTGGTTACCTTCTTTACAGTTTTTTTAAAGATAAAAATTGCAACATGCACTACACTGTGTGAGAATTATTAGGCAAGTTGTATTTTAGAGGATTTTTTTTATTATTGATCAACAACTATGTTCTCAATCAACCCAAAAGACTCATAAATATCAAAGCTTAATATTTTTGGAAGTTAGAGTGGTTTTTTTTTAGATTTGGCTACCTTAGGAGGAAATCTGTTTGTGCAGGTAACTATTACTGTGCAGAATTATTAGGCAACTTAATAAAAACCAAACATACCGTATTCCCATCTCACTTGTTTATTTTCACCAGGTAAACCAATATAACTGCACAAAATTTAGAAATAAATATTTCTGACATGTAAAAACAAAACCCCAAAAAATTAGTGATGCTATGACGCCCTGGACTAGCCAGGTTGTCACAGGTAGTCCCATACACACACACCCCATCCCCCTTAGCAAGGTGACAGCAGCCAAACTACAAAACCCTTGTCACCCCCCTCCGGGTTTGATGTTCACACCAGGGGGCGGAGCTAGGTGGTTAGCTCTGCCCACCGAGGAGTTCACAGGCCCCGAGGAGGGAAAAACAGTAGTGAAGTCGAGTCTTGACAGTGAAGTGGAGTGGAGTGAAGTTCAAGGGAAGACCTGTGCCTAGGTCTGCTTTAGTCTACACCAGGTGTCTGGGTTGGAGCCCAGTCACCTCTGGCAAGGAGGCAGACGGTGGTGGCCACCTGTAGGAGCTGGGATTACAGCCGGTGGAACCGTAGGGCCCGGGGACGGGCGGTGGCTCGCCGGTACCGAACCGGGAAACCAATTGGAAACCGGAGCACCAGGAGGGGTACTCAGACCCAGTACGAGGCCTAGAAACAACCTGGCTGAGTCAAATCAACTAATTGAGGACTGGACTTTATGACCTATCCCACCTAAGACCCGACTGAAGACAACAGCCCAACCATTAGGGTAACGCCACTGCCCAGGCATAGAGACCCAAGGGGCCAGTGTCTGCGGGCAAAGAGGGCTCTCCCGACACATATCAAACCGGGGAGCGGACTACCGTTGCTCAGGCATAGGAGTCGTGATTTATACATAAGTGAGGTGCAGGAGAAAGGCAGAAACCACCAACCTGTTAAGGGGAAAACTGCAGCCGGCTGCGGGCACCGTTCACCATCTTGTTTGGTTTACCAGAGACTCCAGCGTGTTTGTCATACTGAGTATACCAGTGCCTACGGGCCGCACCGCACTGACACCCCAGCACGCATACATCCCCTTGCCTCAGCACCTCCCTCGGGCCCCCGGGACCATCATACCCCTACCCACGGAGGGGGTCAACACCAAGCTGCGCAACACTGTCCCCGGGAGCCTAGTCAACGGCAGCGATGGTGTCCATCCATTCACCACAACCCGTGGGTGGCATCACAAACTTAAATCCCCTGCAAACCACCGTGGCTCCCTACGTGTAGCGCCAACCCCCTTTCAGAGCGACGTCACCCCCGGGTCCATGAGGAGCTCGAGCCACCAACCAATGAGCACGGATCCGAGCGGCTCGGCAGCTGGCCGAGCCCCGGGGCGGTACATAGCCACCTTTCTTTATGATGACACTCAACAGCCTACAATCCATAGATTCTGTCAGTTGCTTGAACTGTTTACGATTAACATTGCATGCAGCAGCCACCACAGCCTCCCAGACACTGTTCTGAGAGGTGTACTGTTTTCCCAGGAATAGAAGTTGCCTAATAATTAAGCTCACTTTATATAGGGTGTTGATGTCATTACACCACACCCCTCCTCATTACAGAGATGCACATCACCTGATTTACTTAATACAGCTTGGAGTAGGACAACATGTATAAAAATCATCATGTGAGCAAAATACTCAATTGCCTAATAATTCTGCACATAGTGTAAATAGGTACCTTTTTTAATTCAAATGTATGGAAACAGCTTTGAAGTGTTATTTGATTTGGAAAACCTTGGGAAAAAACTTTAAGTCTGTGCACTTATTGCACTGGCATATTAAAGTCAATCTGTCATCACAAAATTACCTACAGTTTGCATCAAGGTTATTGTTCTTTCTTTTTATTTTGATGCCACCATCTACTTTCAAAAAGAAATATTCTTGATATCTTGCAGTTTTTGCAGTCTTTAACACTGACACTGTACTTAGGTTGACATTTCCTGATCTGCAACAATCTCATTTCTTCTAACCATTGAAGTCAATTAACATCTCCAATCTATTTGTTTCCTATGGTCCGTGTAGCAGTTGCAGAGCACATGTTTTAGGGTTTTCTTACATTAGTGTATATTATCTCATGCAAAAGAATCAGATGCATTTAAAATTACACGTGGCTCAAACTCTGCTCCAACTATTAGCCAAGTATCATTTATTACAATCTAATTCTATTGCATGTGATAATTAGAGCACAGTTGTGGAGAAAACAGTGAACTTAATTTATCCATCTTTTCCCATGTCTATTTCAGCAGAAAGAAAGAACAAGCTGCCAAAAGCTTACTAGGTGAAGCTTACCAGCAAGAAGAGACAGGTATCACACTCACGAAACGTGCGTCGGCTTAGTGGGGTTTGTCTACGTGCCTGAGTCCCTCTTTCTGCTTGTGGTAAGATTTTGGTAGCTTGTTCTTTCTGTTTTGAACAGTTATATTTAGCATGTCACTTGGTAATTTACTTTTAATGATGCCTCTTGTGTTACCACTTGCTGCTATGTATTTGCTCTGAGTACACCTATATCAGATTTGGTTGGTATATGTAATCTGCACGAGCATTGGTCACTTTATCCTTGCGTTAGCACTTTC
The DNA here is from genome assembly GCF_048569485.1 of Anomaloglossus baeobatrachus. NCBI lineage: Eukaryota > Metazoa > Chordata > Amphibia > Anura > Aromobatidae > Anomaloglossus > Anomaloglossus baeobatrachus. The sequence continues at coordinate 204,620,380 of NC_134358.1, forward strand.
TTATTGTTATATTTATTTTATAGGCAAAAATAATAAATACAAACAATTGTATTGGACAAAAAACCTCCACTTCTGGTTCCCCTTTTTTTTGCATCTAAATTGATGGATTGGACCTGCCCTGGGGTCTTCATGGGTGTAATTCTATTTTCCATCTTAGTCTTACACATCATGACCCACAACGGGTAATAATATTGACCAATGGGTCTCTTTTGTTGAGCTGTTGGAATGTTGTTTTGTTGGATCAGAGTAAGGATAAGTTCAGCACATATTACACGGGGGTTCAGCTGACCAAACACCAATTTGAGTCTATTCTGTGATCATAACACTCATGTGTAATAGACAAATAGAGGTGGGGTTTACCAACAATAAAAATCTGCTGTAGCCGTCTAAGTGTGGCCAGCTTTTTCTGCTCTACAGGACATTTAGATCCATTGAGCCAAGTTTTCTCTAGACTGTTGACATGTGTATTTTTCATTGCATATTTTATTGAATGGTACATTTCTATTATTTAATTTTGCGGTCATTTTTCTCAAAAATTAATAGAAAAAAAATCCCCAACTATACATATTCATGTGACCAGCTTTAAAATGGCTGTTTTTGAGAGACTTGGGAGTGAAATTATATATGCAACAATAGCAAAATACCAAATGGGATCCGAAAGAGAATTCAGTGATGAATAGCTGGATCACTTATAGGACATCACAGATTAAAGAAAGCTAAAACGTAACCTTTAATGTACCAATGTAGAAAGTGAAAACATGTTCACTGTACTAAAAAAATGTGAGAATAAAAACGTAGAAGCTTGGTCACCTAAGGCAATGGTGCCAAAGCTGGAAATGGGCACAACAATAAACCCACATAAATCACCACCGTCAAAATGAGGGTGCAGATAGGGTAGATAGACAGATCCAATCAAAAACACCACCCTATATATAACTGGGGTGAATTCCAGAGTCCCCTTGTGTACACATACAGGAGCCCCCTCAAAGACCTAGTAAGGGGAGGTACAGGGATACCTGGAAATGTATAGAACACCACCTGGGACCTTACACCATAATATTAAATCCCCAAGCAAAAGGGAACGGTCTTACCAGATCCAGACGTGTTCAGAAAGGGCAGAAATAAGGTTAAGGCTTAAACAAGGATGCTGTCAACCAGCACATTAGATCCCAGGGTATAGCCAAAAGGAACCTCTTTAAAGGCAGATGAAACACACACTCCCAACGCATTTCATGGTATGCAATCTTTAGGGGAGTCCAAACAAGTTCAAGGGAACTGCCAGTATAGTTTAGATATGGCCAAATATTTCCACCATTGCCCAATACATTTCTCTGATAAGAATCTTGTACAAAAAAAAATAAAAAAAACATACACACCCACCTTGAGTGGAGCTTTCAAGGATCTGACTAAGGTATACAAGGAACGTATAGTGTCCTGGTGGGAGGTTCAGTCCTTAGAGAGCTATCTAAAAGATAAGATTGTCCCTAGACATTTAAGAATAACCTTACAACCAGGCTATCGTTACAAAAATACTGAGTTTATTAATAAATAGGAGAAAGAGGCTACTGAAAGTTCCCTAAAATTTATGAGAATCCTGCTTGAAGAAGAGAAGAAAAATCTGTCTTTACTGTAAGATTCCTAAAAGAGCATATTGATACTAAACGTAAATTTTCCAGTGAGGGGAACTTCACCAATAAAGAACTGGTTCTACAGGGAGTCATTCAGAAATTCCAGTATAAATTGAAAGAAAAAAAGCATAGATTTTATATTAGGGACTTGCAGGACTTTTAGGATAACAGAGCCTACTTTCTCCCGAGTAACCGTAGTGGGAGATAAAATGAGACTGATATCTCTTCTACGGACGCTGAGCTCACTGACACCAGGAACAACCCTTTCAGACCACCACAACAGTACAAAAAACACAGAGGGAGAGGCAGATCCAACTATAGGGGAGCCACTTACAATTTTGGTAGAGGAGGTTTTTTAGACAACCAATATCACCTGAGAAGCAAGGGTTAACTAACCCACCAATAATGGGTGGGGCTCCTCGGGTGATAAACTTGTCTTCTAGATCTCTTAATGATATTGATATTTCTGTTTTGAACAAAGGTTTGTCCTTTGTGCCCAACGCAGACATTGATGAATTTGGAGCAATAAAAGATCTGCATCTTTTTGCAAGACGTCTTAAATGGAAAAAATTCTTTGGTAAACAAACTGAAAAAACCTCTGCAGATTTAGGGATTCCTGAGGACCTTTTACAAGATGTCAGACTACTATCCCATTTGGGAGATAATAATCCAAATGACATTGGGGAGGGCCCCTTCACTGATTTAAAGAACAAAAGTGTGAAGATGCCCCCAGTCATGACGGAGATTGATGTTGTCGATGTTTTTGTCAATTTGGTCACTGAAGATATCAGGAATAGGACAATGGTACATAAGGGTCACTATAATCTCACTAAGACAGAAATGCTCAGTCTTCAGAATCTTGAAAAGGACTCCAGTATCACCATAAAACCCTCTGACAAGGGGGGCAATGTGGTGATCCTGGACTCCAAGGATTACAAAAAGATATGTTTGAATATTCTCAATGATGAACTTTGTTATGCCAAATTAGGGTCTAACCCCATCCCAGCGTTCAGAGATGAATTAAAGACCTTGCTGGTGGAAGCTTTAGACACGAACATCATTGACAAAAATGAGTTTGACTATCTTTTACCCATGTTTCCCATACAGGCGACTTTTTACATTTAACCCAAGATACACAAGGGCCTTAGCCCTTTAAAGGGCCGTCCCATTGTATCAGGTATGGGCAGCCTGACTGAGAGACTGAGCATCTATGTTGATAAGATCATTAGACCCTTTGTCCTATCCCTTAACTCGTACCTAAAGGACAACACCGACTTTCTGCGTAGAATTGATGACGTATTTCTGGAGGAGGGTATGATGCTGTGCAGTATTGATGTTGAGTAGTGTTGAGCGAGTATGCTTGTTACTACTCGGTACTCGCACGAGTATCACTGTACTCGGGCTACTCGGCGAGTACCGAGTAATTTCGCGATACTCGTGCTGTACTCGTGGTCTTCATCCCTGCATGTTGGCGCTCTTTTGAGAGCCAGCCCTCATGCAGGGATTGGCTGGCAGACCACTGCAATGCCACAGCCCTGTTGGTTGTAAAATTGCAGTGATTGGCCGGCCCGCACAGCGTGACTGAGCCTTTATACCGGCGGGCGCGCTATGCTCTGCACACAGCCATCTCATATTCCCTGCTTTCCCCGCCCACAGGCGCCTATGATTGGTTGCAGTGAGACACGCCCCCACGCTGAGTGACAGGTGTCTCACTGCACCCAATCACAGCAGCCGGTAGGCGTGTCTATACTGTGCAGTAACATAAATAAATAAATAATTAAAGAAACCGGCGTGCGGTCCCCCCAATTTTAATACCAGCCAGATAAAGCCATACAGCTGAAGGCTGGTATTCTCAGGATGGGGAGCCCCACGTTATGGGGAGCCCCCCAGCCTAACAATATCAGTCAGCAGCCGCCCAGAATTGCCGCATACATTAGATGCGACAGTTCTGGGACTGTACCCGGCTCTTCCCGATTTACCCTAGTGCGTTGGCAAATCGGGGTAATAAGGAGTTAATGGCAGCCCATAGCTGCCACTAAATCCTAGATTAATCATGTCAGGCGTCTCCCCGAGATACCTTCCATGATTAATCTGTAAATTACAGTTAAAAAACACACACACCCGAAAAATCCTTTATTAGAAATAAAAAACAATAACAAAGTCCCTCATCACCAATTTATTAACCCCGACAAAGCCCTCCATGTCCAGCGTAATCCACGGACCTCCAGCGTCGCGTCCAGCTCTGCTGCATGCAGGTGACAGGAGCTGCAGAATACACCGCCGCACCGGTCAGCTTCACACAGCAACTGAGGTGAGTAGCGCGATCAGCTGCTGTCAGTCAGGTAACTCGCGGCCACCGCTGGATCCAGCGGTGGCCGCGATTAACCTCAGTGACAGCTCAGCTGATTGCTATACTCACCTCAGTTGCTGCGTGGAGCTGACCGGAGCGGCGGTGAGTAGCGCGATCAGCTGAGCTGTCACTGAGGTTACCTGCAGCCACCGCTGCATCCACCGCTGGATCCAGGTAGCCTCAGTGACAGCTCAGCTGATCGCGATACTCACCTCATTTGCTGCGTGGAGCTGACCGGAGCGGCGGTGAGTAGCGCGATCAGCTGAGCTGTCACTGAGGTTACCCGCGGCCACCGCTGCATCCACCGCTGGATCCAGGTAACCTCAGTGACAGCTCAGCTGATCGCGCGGCTGTCTTCAGTTGCTGTGTGAAGCTGACAGGAGCGGCGGTGTATTCTGCAGCTCCTGTCACCTTCATGCAGCACAGCTGGATGCGACGCTGGAGGACTGTGGAGTACGCCGGACATGGAGGGTTTGTCGGGGTTAATAAATTGGTGATGAGGGACTTTGTTAGTGTTTTTTATTTCTAATAAAGGATTTTTCGTGTGTGTGTGTTTTTTAACTGTAATTTACAGATTAATCATGGAAGGAATCTCGGGGAGACGCCTGACATGATTAATCTAGGATTTAGTGGCAGCTATGGGCTGCCATTAACTCCTTATTACCCCGATTTGCCAACGCACTAGGGTAAATCGGGAAGAGCCGGGTACAGTCCCAGAACTGTCGCATATAATGTATGGGGCAATTCTGGGCGTCTGCTGACTGATATTGTTAGGCTGGGGGGCTCCCCATAACGTGGAGCTCCCCATCCTGAGAATACCAGCCTTCAGCCGTATGGCTTTATCTGGCTGGTATTAAAATTGGGGGGACCGCATGCCGTTTTTTTTAATTATTTAATTATTTATTTCAAGGGGTCTTCCCCATGCTGTTGCCATGTCATTTGAGCACTCTTCTGAGACTTTTGTGACATTTTTAGGGTTTCTACATGCTGCCGGGGGTCATTTCAGAAAAATACTCGGGTCTCCCATAGGATAACATTGGGCTCGGTGCTCGGGCCGAGTACACGAGTATCTTGGGATGCTCGGCCTGAGCCTCGAGCACCCGAGCTTTTTAGTACTCGCTCATCACTAATGTTGAGGCCTTGTACTCTTCCATCCCACATGATGCTGGAGTGGGAGCTGTTAAATACTTCCTCAGTTCTAGGGGGAGTCAATACAGCATAATTATTTTGTTATCCGGGCTGTTATGATCTGGAACCATGGAACACCACCATAAATCATTGGTAAAAGGTGACAAGAACATTGGCAACTAATCTGGCCGCCATCTCCTTACTAACCATCACAACTAGAAGTAGCCGATGGTTGAACTAACATCCTGTGCACCGCGAACACAGCCAGAGAACTAGCTATCCTAAAGGAAGGAAAGATGAATAACTCTCTGCCTCAGAAAATAGATAAAGAATAGCAAGCCCCCCACATTCAAAGACTGCGGTGATATAGGAAAACACAATACACAGATAGATGATAGGTTTAGCCAAGGGTAAGGTCCTACTGACTAAATAGGACAGGACAGGAAAGGGACTGATGGTGGCCAGAGAAAAACCCTGCAAAAATCCAAAAACCTGATAGTACAAAAAGCCCTCAGATCGCTAGATCTGAACTCTGTCCAATACCAAGTGCTCTTGTCATACGAATGAACAGAAAGCAGGAACCATTACAAATTCAAAAAGCAACAAACACATGGACTTATAGGAGCAATACTCCAAATATAGCTGCAGAAAGCTTCCCAGCTAAGCAACTGAGAGGGAAGGTCCCTGCATGCAAATAAACTGAAAACAACCACAGCAAATGACAAACTCAGATAAGAGCAAAATGAACCAAACAACAAATAAAGAGCCAAGCACTTATCTGGGGTAGATGTGGTCTGGAGCAGGATTAAGCAGGATGGTGAACAAAGAACAACTGACATCCGGCATAGCCTGCTATCAGACCAGGGTTTAAATAGGCAGAGAGTTAGCAATGGAAACGCCCATTGCTCAACAAACCTGGTCTCTGACCAACCATTCCTGGCCACAAGAGGGAGCCTCACAGCAGCAAAAGCAGAACTGACATTCACAACAGTACCCCTCCCTTGAGGAGGGGTCACCGAACCCTCACCAACGCCTCCGGGACGCTCAGGATGAGCATGATGGAAGGTGCGAACCAACCTGCCTGCATGAATGTCAGAAGCCACAACCCAAGAGTTATCCTCCTGCCCATAACCCTTCCATTTCACAAGGTACTGAAGCTGTCGCCTACTGCGACGGGAATCCAGAATTTTTTCAACCTCATACTCCAGATCCCCTTGTACCAAAACAGGGTCAGGAGGCGCTGCGGAAGGAACTGTTGGCTCCACATGTCTCTTCAACAAGGACTTATGGAAGACATTGTGAATCTTAAATGACATAGACAGAATCAAACGGAAAGATACAGGGTTGATAATCTCCGAAATCTTATAAGGTCCAATAAATCTGGGCTTAAATTTAGGAGATGGAACTCTCATAGGAATATTTTTAGAGGACAACCACACCATGTCCCTCACTTTAAACCGGGGACCAACAGTATATACAAGGCCTACCTTTACCGATGCCCTTGCTGTTGTACATTCATCTGGTGTTTTACACCCTTTGTACTTTCACCTATGACTTCCTTTCTCTTTTGTTTCCATATTTCCATTTTGGGACAGTATACGTACATTGCCATATTTGTGGCTCTGAGCCTTCTTTGCCCCTAGTAGGTATTCTCTACATATGTGTCTCCATTCTCCCCCCCTTTTCTTTTGCCCCTCCCTTTTCCTTTTTATGTTTATCAGATACACCTACTGGTCTCCCTCAGTCCGTGCCCTCTATATTTTTGTAACTAACCCTATCCATTAATATGCTAATATATACAGTCATATGAAAAAGTTTGGGCACCCCTATTAATGTTAACCTTTTTTCTTTATAACAATTTGGGGTTTTGCAACAGCTATTTCAGTTTCATATATCTAATAACTGATGGACTGAGTAATATTTCTGGATTGAAATAAGGTTTATTGTACTTTTTACTGACTTCCTAAACCACTAAATTGGTTTTGTAACCTCATTGAGCTTTGAACTTCATAGGCAGGTGAATCCAATCATGAGAAAAGGTATTTAAGGTGGCCACTTGCAAGTTGCTCTCCTATTTGAATCTCCTATGAAGAGTGGCATCATGGGCTCCTCAAAACAACTCTCAAATGATCTGAAAACAAAGATTATTCAACATAGTTGTTCAGGGGAAGGATACAAAAAGTTGTCTCAGAGATTTAAGCTATCAGTTTCCATTGTGAGGAACATAGGAAATGGAAGAACACAGGTACAGTTCTTGTTAAGCCCAGAAGTGGCAGGCCAAGAAAAATATCAGAAAGGCAGAGAAGAAGAATGGTGAGAACAGTCAAGGACAATCCACAGACCACCTCCAAAGACCTGCAGCTTCATCTTGCTGCAGATGGTGTCAATGTGCATTGGTCAACAATACAGCGCACGTTGCACAAGGAGAAGCTGTATGGGAGAGTGATGCGAAAGAAGCCGTTTCTGCAAGCACGCCACAAACAGAGTCGCCTGAGGTATGCAAAAGCACATTTGAACAATCCAGTTTTTTTTGGAAGAATGTCCTGTGGACTGATGAAACAAAGAATGAGTTGTTTGGTCATACAAAAAGTCGTTATGCATGGAGGCAAAAAAACACAGCATTCCATGAAAAGCACTTGCTACCCACAGTAAAATTTGGTGGAGGTTCCATCATGCTTTGGGGCTGTGTGGTCAATGCTGGCACCGGGAATCTTGTTAAAGTTGAGGGTCGCATGGATTCAACTCAGTATCAGCAGATTCTTGACAATAATGTGCAAGAATCAGTGACGAAGTTGAAGTTACGCAGGGGATGGATATTTCAGCAAGACAATGATCCAAAACACCACTCCAAATCTACTCAGGCATTCATGCAGAGGAACAATTACAATGTTCTGGAATGGCCATCCCAGTCCCCAGACCTGAATATCATTGAGAATCTGTGTGATGATTTGAAGCGTGCTGTCCATGCTCGGCGACCATCAAATTTAACTGAACTGGAATTGTTTTGTAAACCGGAATGGTCAAATATACCTTTATCCAGGATCCAGGAACTCATTAAAAACTACAGGAAGCGACTAGAGGCTGTTATTTTTGCAAAAGGAGGATCTAAAAAATATTAATGTCACTTTTATGTTGAAGTGCCCATACTTTTGCACCGGTCAAATTATGTTTAAATGCGGATTGCACATTTTCTGTTAGTACAATAAACCTCATTTCAATCCAGAAATATTACTGAGTCCATCAGTTATTAGATATATGAAACTGAAATAGCTGTTGCAAAAACCCAAATTGTTATAAAGAAAAAAGGTTAACATTAATAGGGGTGCCCAAACTTTTTCATATGACTGTACCTTACACGTTCTGGGGCCTTGCGCCCACGTGATTATACATGATTCTGTTTACGCAGCGCTATTGCCAGGGAGCGTGTGTATTGCCATGGTTACGCTGCCTCTGGCTACGTTATTACTACTATTTAGCGTGCGTTCCACTCATCCGGATGTGACCTCATCAGGTGAGGCCGCGATCGCTCCATGTGACACGGCACTTCCGGTTTAGGTGTATGCTGAGAGCGCGCGTCACTGGCGAGGACATTGTGTCTGCGCATGCGCCCGGGCTATAAAATGGCGCTGCCCGTGGACACTGAGCGCGGCACTTTTGAATATTTTGTCCTGACCTGTCCTGTTTTTTGCTTGGATCTGCACTCCCCCCATTTGGCACAGGTGTTTTTAATCAGCAGGAGACTGCAAGAGGGGTCAGCCTTTTTTGCTCCCAGTTTACACATGGGAGGCGGTGGGAGGTGAGTGCGCAGCTTCTCTCACTGTGTGTTGGTGCTGTGCAGTGGCCGCTGTTGTGGTGATGTCGTGACAGTGGGGCAGTGCGGCCTGGAGCTTTGGGGGCTTTGCCTTGCAGCATGGGTGCTGTGAGGCGCCAGGTCGCCTGCCTTGCTGGTGCTTTGTCGCTGCGGCAGTGGTTGGTGCACAGTGCCGCACCATAAAGGTTTTAGATTAGGGACCCACTCAAGAGGTTCGCCGTGACGTGGCAGTGGGCTTAATACAGTCTGATCAGAATGGTAACTAAGAACCTCATGTTCTATTTAAATTTTTGCCTAGCGGCTTTTAGATCAATGTATTTTTGGGATGTGCGATCCATGTCTTTTTCTCCATGGTTTGTTATATAACAGTCTATCCCCCTCTGTTTTTTGCTTGGATCTGCACTCCCCCCATTTGGCACAGGTGTTTTTAATCAGCAGGAGACTGCAAGAGGGGTCAGCCTTTTTTGCTCCCAGTTTACACATGGGAGCCGGTGGGAGGTGAGTGCGCAGCTTCTCTCACTGTGTGTTGGTGCTGTGCAGTGGCTGCTGTTGTGGTGATGTCGTGACAGTGGGGCAGTGCGGCCTGGAGCTTTGGGGGGTTTGCCTTGCAGCATGGGTGCTGTGAGGCGCCAGGTCGCCTGCCTTGCTGGCGCTATGTCGCTGCGGCAGTGGTTGGTGCACAGTGCCGCACCATAAAGGTTTTAGATTAGGGACCCACTCAAGAGGTTCACCGTGACGTGGCAGTGGGCTTAATACAGTCTGATCAGAATGGTAACTAAGAACCTCATGTTCTATTTAAATTTTTGCCTAGCGGCTTTTAGATCAATGTATTTTTGGGATGTGCGATCCATGTCTTTTTCTCCATGGCCTATTTTACCTTGTGTTTTGTCCCACCAACTTGTAAAGTATATTTTTCTCTGAAACACCTAAGCTTTTCAGAGTCAAACATAATTGGCTGAGATCAAAGCAGTCGGTGTCTCATATATGCTGCCCGTGGATCGGCCTGTCAGGTTATCTTTAATATGCAACAATCAATCATTATTCCACCTGTCTTAATTTTGGCAATTGGTGGCTGTTCACATTCAGTTATCAAGCACTGTCCACGGGCTATTTACTTCAAGCAGCATTTGCTTGGACCTGTCCCGCCCACAGCCATGATTCAGTCATGGGTAGGGGATTTAAAAATACCAAGTGCTGCGAAGAGCAGTTCTACTTTTTCACATGTAAGGCTGTATGGCACATTTTATATAAAAATATTTTAGAGTAGGACTGCCCCAAAGAGATTTGCCGTGACGTGGCGGGGTAGCTCAAGAAATTGCAATTTTTTGCCAAAAATCTCAAATTTTAATAAGTACAGTTTGGAATTTTTAGTGCTGTAGTGCACATTTAGTGATGGCTTTCTTGTTTTTTCAGTACATGAATGCAAACCCAAAACCACCATAACTAAATGATTGTGAGTCGCCCACCACAGCGCTGCAGCGGTCAGTCACCTGCGGGACACTGCGGGGATGTCTCTGTAGGGACCCTTCCGGCAACAGGTATGTCAGGTTCACTTTCATAGGAGTCATGACGCAACTCTCGGTTTTGCAGTCAGGGTTGAGGGTGACTGCCACTGCAGTTTAGCAAGCATCTGGGGCTGATGGTATTTGCAGTTAGATGGTGTGGCCTCCCGAGAGTGATCCTGGCCCCAGGGGCTCGGGTGTAAGTGCGTAGAACCACAGGTCACAGAAGAACTCACACACAGTCCAGAATGTCTTTCACAGTTTTTACTCACTTTCAGTTGTTTTCTGTGAGGTAACCCGGGTGATACTGAGACGGACCTAAGAGAACCAGGAATCCTTCAGGCTGATATAGAGATGACTGTAAGCTCACCTTCCTAGCACTTCTTGTTTCGGATAACCCCTGACTTGAAATATATGGGATTCATCCAGGGAAGTCGCAACTGCCTTTTCTCCCCTTTATGGCCCGTTTGCTGGCAGCGTGGACCAGGTAAAGATGGCTTTTCGCCCTATCTCATTTATGGGCCCCTTGTTGCTGCGGATGCTGCGAACTCTGTGTTGGTTGGTGAGATACCTGGAGTGCCCTCACCGGCAGGTTTTAGCAGACCACTAAATGGATGTCTGGCTCCAGGGACCTGTTCCCAATGCGTGCCTAGTCTACCAGGAGTCCCCGTACTCAATCACCTCGCTTCTTCCTGAGGTGTCTTTCAGGCTGACTGTGTGGCAACTGAACTCCCCTGCAAACAGCCACTACACCTGCAGGGTCTGACTAGCGTGTCTGCATGCTTGCTCTCCGCTTCAGACTGGTTACTATGTGTCTGTACGTACACACCCTACTTAGCCTTTGGGATTACCTGTTTGCACTCACCCAGCATGGGTGCAGTATTCAGTTGTGCCTGACCAGGTCAGGAGCGCCACATTCCCCCTTAGTTATCATCAGCACGTCCTTGGGCTGCAAAGACATTAAAGATTTTAATAGAAACTTTTCAAAGCAAAACTTTAAAACAACTTTCCCCACACAGGGGTGACATTCACATAAAACATCATATAACATTATACCAGGTACCATACTTCACCACCCTCCACCCACAAGTCCGTAACCCACCCAAAAACCTCTCAGGAGGCAGGTCACCGGTCCTTTTAGTGACTAGGTCTGGGCCAGCTCTATCTCAGACCTTTCCTCCAATCTTCCTCTCCTGAGGATGGTGGTTAAAGGTAGGCCCCATAAACAGGCGTACCTGTTTCCGCATGGTGGAGAGCCAGGCCCCATAAACAGGCGTGCTTTTGGCTTTTGGACAGCAGCTCCATCGACAGGCATGCTTCCTGGTGCTGCAGAGCTAGGCCCCATAAACAGACGTGCTCTGGTGCTGGTACCTCTGGGGTAACTTTATACACTGCGAGAGTTTGGGGCTATAGCCAGTTCATAGCCTTATGGTCCATAGTTAAAGTGCACAAAATCCAGGTGCAGTGAGGAAAAACTTAAGGGTTCTCACAAAAGTACTTGTGGGAGCATTTTTGAACAGGTAAACGTTGCTTAACTTTAAAACTGGTGAAACTTTTCTTTACTTTTCTTTACTCTTCAGCTGCATGGACCTCCTCTTCTTCCAGATCAGGATTTGGCACTTCGATGCTCTGGTTCAGGAAAGTGACATCCTGGGTGCTTTGGATTTCTTTATCTGGTACTTCTTCTTGTACTTCATCTTGTACTTCACTTTGCGTGTCATCTTGGGTTTCAATTTGTGTGTCCTCTGGTGGCGGGTGACTTTGGGGACCTGGTAACAGCAGTGGGGGTGGAGCTTTGCTTAGGGCACTGTCTGACATCTAAGGCATACCAGCCTGTTTCACCCATGTGCCTGGTGTATTCTACAATGTCTCCCATGTAGAGGTCTCGATCTAGGTGTCCTCTCAGTAGGTGGGACTGGACATCCCGTCTGGAAACAAATATGCCCTCTTTGACTCCAGACTCCACAATGAAGCCATAGCCTGTGCGCAGATTAAATTCTTCCACTACACCACAGTGGATGGGACCTCTGGTCTGGAACCCGGTCTGCCGCAGGGACTGTTTCTCCTTCAGATCCCTGGCCTCCACTCGTTCTTGCTCAGGGATAGGCTGCACAAGGGGGTGTCTTGCCCTCATGTGGCGCTGTCTTCGGCGGGCTGGCCTCCGCATCACCATCACCTGGTCATCTGCGGGCTCCCAGGTCACATGCATGCTGGGCATAAAGACTGTCAGCTCTTCCTCCTCTGCAGGGCTTTCACTAACCTCCTCCGGTTGCTATAGCAGCGGCTCCGGGGATAAGCTCTTGTCAGCTGGCCAGGGTGGTGGACTCCTCTCTAGCATAGAGGTTGCTGGGTCCGCTTCAAGTCTTGATGGCAGCCTGGGGACCAGATACATATCCACCAGGTGGGCTGGGAACCGTGTCTTAAAGTCCCTTTTTAGTTGAGCGGCTTCTTCGGCCACTTCTGGCAGGAATGTGGAGGCGGCATCCCCAGTCAGCGACTGGGGCGCTGTGATCGTTTCTGGTCTGAGAGCAAAGACAGGGGGTGTTGTGGCCTGGTCTGGTCTGGCCGGGCGTCACGTTACTGTGGCCTGGTCTGGTCTGGCCGGGCACGGCGTTGCTGCGGCCTGGTCTGGTCTGGCCGGGCGTGGTGTTGCTGCAGCCTGGGCTGGTCTGGCCGGGGCGGGAGACGCTGCGGCCACTTCTTGCCTGGCCGGGACTTGGGATGTCACACCCAACGCCGCACGGGACGTTGCACCGGGTGTCGCGCTGGGCATCGCACCGGGTCGAGAAGGGGCTGCTTGGGACTCACTCAGGGTTGGACCGGAGATCTCCTGCATCAGGGTCGCCATCTCTGAGGATGTCTCCAACTGGGCTTGAACGGCACCTCTAGGCGGGCCTCGCTGCACCAGCAGCCGCAGGCCTCGGATTGCCATTATCACTTCTTCCTTCCACGCGGCTATCTCTTGACGCTTCTGCTCCTCCATTCTGCTGGCAATTCTCCCTACTTCGGCCTCTAGCTCAGCGGCGGTCATCAGCCTGGTCCAGCCCGGCTCCTCGCGGACGTTCTCCGATGGCTCTATTCTGCCTTGCACGCTGCTCAACCAGTTCTCTCTATACGCTCTCTTCAGTTTCGTTTCTTCCAGACTGCGGCGTTCCCACCGTTCAGGGTCAGTTCTGTCCCCATCTCTCTTTCTGGCGGGGCCAGAGCGCTTCAGGGGTTCTAAGATAGCTACGCCCCTTCGTGGGCGGTTACTTCTTTTTGTGCGGGCTGCTGTTGTTTCTTTGGCATGCTTTCTGCGTTGGCAATATGGCGGCGTTTCAAACTTTTCAATCGGACCGCCAAGGCACACGGTCACCTGTCTTAACAGGTCTAGTCCTTATCCTGTTCGTGACGCCAGAAGATGAGTCGCCCACTACAGCGCTGCAGCAGTCGCCTGCGGTACACTGCAGGGACTTCTCTGTAGGGACCCTTCCGGCAACAGGTATGTCAGGTTCACTTTCATAAGAGTCGTGACGCCACTCTCGGTTTTGTGGTCAGGGTGAGGGGTGACCACCACTGCAGTTTAGCGAGCATCTGGGGCTGATGGTATTTGTAGTTAGATGGTGTGGCCTCCTGAGAGTGAGGCTGGCCCCAGGGGCTCAGGTGTAAGTGCGTAGAACCACAGGTCGCAGAAGAACTCACACACAGTCCAGAATGTCTTTCACGGTTTTTCTTCACTTTCAGTTGTTTTCTGTGAGGTAACCCGGGCGATACTGAGATGGACCAGAGAGAACCAGGTATCCTTCAGGCTGATATAGAGGTGACTGTAAGCTCGCCTTCCTAGCCCTTCTTGTTTTGGATAACCCCCGACTTGAAGTATATGGGATTTATCCAGGGAAGTCAGAACTGCTTTTTCTCCCCTTTCTGGCCCATTTGCTGGCAGCTGCGAACTCTGTGTTGGTTGGTGAGATACCTGGAGTGCCCTCACTGGCAGGTTTTAGCAGACCACTAAATGGATGTCTGGCTCTAGGGACCTGTCCCCCGTGCGTGCCTAGTCTACCAGGAGTCCCCGTACTCAATCACCTCGCTTCTTCCTGAGGTGTCTTTCAAGCTGACTGTGTGGCAACCGAACTCCCCCGCAAACAGCCACTACACCTGCATGGTCTGACTAGCGTGTCTGCGTGCCCGTTCTCCACTTCAGACTGACATGTGTGTCCTCCTCGACCACCTTCCTCTGACTCACTGCCGCTGCATCACTAGCTTCCAGCTTCTCCACCCACCACTAGCTGAGATTTGGAGGCCACGCCCCCTCCTGGGTCTGCCCAGGGGTCCCCTCTAAGATGTGTGTGAGACCTGGTTACTATGTGTCTGTGCGTACACACCCTACTCAGCCTTTGGGATTACTTGTTTGCACTCACCCCGCATGGGTGCAGTACTCAGTGGTGCCTGACCAGGTCAGAGGCGCCACAAATGCACCATCAGAACCACTATTAGTACATGTATTCAGCATAAAGCATAGTGCAGCTATCAAATGTCATGTCACGTCAGCCCCATACATGTATTGCTTGAAACTACAATTCCCAGGAGGTCCTTAACAATGGTAAGGAGATACTGGGAGTTATTGATATCAGTCATCATCAGATTGTGGACCATACAGGAACCACAGTACTGATGAGACATAAGGTGGTGTCACACACAGCGACGACGACAACGACGTTGCTGCTACGTCAACATTTTCTGTGACGTTGCAGCGACGTCCCGTCGCTGTCGCTGTGTGTGACATCCAGCAACGAGCTGGCCCCTGCTGTGAGGTCGCCGCTCGTTGCTGAATGTCCAGCTTCATTTTTTGGTCGTCGCTCTCCCGCTGTGACGCACAGATCGCTGTGTGTGACAGCGAGAGAGCGACGAAATGAAGCGAGCAGGGAGCAGGAGCCGGCATCTGGCAGCTGCGGTAAGCTGTAACCAAGGTAAACATCGGGTAACCAAGGTGGTTACCCGATATTTACCTTCGTTACCAGCCTCCGCCGCTCTCACGCTGCCAGCGCCGGCTCCTGCTCTCTGCACATGTAGCTGCAGTACACATCATGTAATTAACCCGATGTGTACTGTAGCTAGGAGAGCAAGGAGCCAGCGCTAAGCAGTGTGCGCGGCTCCCTGCTCTCTGCACATGTAGCTGCAGTACACATCGTGTAATTAACCCGATGTGTACTGTAGCTAGGAGAGCAGGGAGCCAACGCTCAGTGTGCGCGGCTCCCTGCTCTCTGCACATGTTGCAGCACAGCGACACGTGTCGTTATGATCGCTGCTTCTGCTGTGTTTGACAGCTAAGCAGCGATCATAACAGCGACTTACAAGGTCGCTGCTACGTCACAGAAAATGGTGACGTAACAGCGACGTCGTTGTCGCTGTCGTTTAGTGTGACCCCAGCTATAGTCAGTATGCAAAAACATTTACGTCCAGGTACCTTTGAGGTGATCTTTTCCCTGATTGGAGTAATTTCCATCCCTTTTGTCTCCACATAGTACAGATGCCATGATGAGATTTCCTGTCCAGAGCTCGTCTCTGAAGACTTCCCTCTTCTCTGTCATGAGTAGCACGTCCTAACATGGTGCCCTTTAAAAGTACAATAATACTGCCCCGGAAAAATGAATATCTCCCATGCTGTACCCTAAAAAATAATTGTCCGTCACTGTGCTTCCTTCACAAAATATTCCAAACACTGCTCCATAATACTACTCCATAATGTCCCCCCACAAAGCCCTTCGCCATAATATTCTCCCCACACTGCACCTGTCCATGCTGCCCCCCAAACACTGAGCCTCTGCATAATTTCCCCCTCTGCCTACCAGTGCTCCTCTCCATAATGCCCCACAAAGTGCCCTTCTCAATAATATCCCCCCACCCTGAACCTCTCCATAATATCTCCTTATACAATTAGACTTACCATAATATCACCCTCCCTACACACTGACACTCTCATAATGTTATCCAAACAGCCCCTCACCATAATTTTGCCCTCCACACAGCCTTTTATAATGACCATCCCACACTGAGCCTCTTCATACTATTAATGCCCATAATGCACCTCTCCAAAATATCCCCTTTAACTTCTATCAATAAAACTTCCTCACACTGCTCCTCTTCATAAAGTCCCACTGCCCCTCGCTATACTATGCCCCTTTTGCCAATCCCTTCTCGTCTACATTGTGGATTGTCAGTTATCCCAATCCTCCTCCTCCTCTCCTTGTGATAATTATTTTTATATTCAGCTCTTTCACAGAGCGCTTCTTGGAGCCAGACAGCTCAGATACCTCTGCAGCACCAGCAGCGTGATGATGTCAACAGCGTGCTAATCTCATCATACTGCTGTATGTCAGGGTTGGGGATTACAGTTGTACCCCTTTGCTCTGCGCTCTTCTTCCCCAGTCCTAGCGCCACAGTGTTCAAATATATGAAGCAGGGAGCAGCGTCTGCCAGACAGGTCTGCAGGCCACGACAAATCCTCTCGTCGGCCGCTTGTTGTGCATACCTGCTTTAGAGACTTCTATGTGGAGCCTAAAAAAATGCATGTAAAAAACTACAGTTACTTTTTAAATTCACAGTCAAAGCTTTTGTGCTATAAAAAACATAAATGTGGCTTAATTCTGAACCAAAAATGCATCAAATAAGGGGGAAAAGGCATAAAAATTGCAGCAAAAATGCAATAATCAGAGAAGGTTGTTATTTCGTAGTGTGGTAAATAAAAAAACACAGTATTTATGCAATATGTGAACACAGCCTTACAAACACAAAAAAGCAACATGTTATATAGTGAAGCTGTATATGAAGATGAGAAAGTACTGGCTGATACGACTATGAATGAACAAACAAAAAGTAAATCCACAGGTCCCAACTAGAGATGAGCTTGATAAATAGATAATTTTGTGCCAGTCCTGCGTAATCAAAAGCCAGAAGGTAAGATATTCGCAGTCTCCTGTCTAGCCTCCAGGTATCACTGACCTGGACCGGAATCCCGTGAGTCAATCCGCTCATCTCTAGTCCCAATCGTCCCAAATACAGAGAACAGTGCTGGATTTGGGTCTAAGCCCTGGAGTCTCAGGCCTTTGCTGAATGTCTCTTATTGCCACCACCCCTTTGACATCTCATCCTGCCAAGGTAGATATAAATGTCAAATGCGTGTGGCTTGGGGCATTGTCAAAATTTTGCTGCTTCGCGCACCACATAATTTATCCCTCTTTCTGTCCTTCCAAAGTTGGGAGTTATGTACATGTACCTTAGAAATGCTTACAATCCAGACTTTCAACAAAAGTGTTTAGTGAATATTACTAAATGAAGGTTAGTAGGTTATACCATGCCTGATGAAGAGACCTGAGTAGTCTCGAAAGCTTGCAATTATTACCATCTTTTCAGTTAGCCATTAAAAGGTATCAACCACTGAGGACTTCAGTTCTTTTAAACAATTTTTTTAGGTTATACAAAAACATACGTATAGGCCTCAGTTATTTTAAAGTATATCTTTGATCTCTATCAAAGTGATGAAACATTAGGTAAAAATGTGTTTAGACCAATGAAAAATGATATACCAATACCTTTCATAGAAACTGAGCAGGTAAAAAAAGCAATACACAGTGCTACTATATTATAAAAAGTTATTCACCTACAGGCCCAGTAATGAACACGTTTTACTGAGTCTTAAAGGGAACCTGTCAGCAGAAATTTCGCCCAAAACCTAAAAGATTCCCCCTCTGCAGCTCCTGGGCTGCATTCTAGAAAGGTCCCTGTTATTATTGTGCCCCATGTGAGACCAAAATAAAGACTTTATAAAGTGGTACCTTTTTGTATTCAGATACTGTACATGTGACACGGGGGCGGGCTTTCTGGTGTCCGTTATTCTGCCTCCTGGTCCTGTATGTCGCCCCCACATCGCTCCTTTCCATAGCTGATGCACCGCCCACTGCTCCAGCCATCCCCACGCATGCCCAGTGCCAGTCTCACGGGACTGAGCAGTGTGACCGCTGGTGACGTGTGCGCAGACAAGTGATTATGGGCGGGGCTGTGATTGTTATTAGCAAGTACCCGCCCATAATCTCGTGAGCGCGCAAACCTCACCAGCGGTCACACTGTGCTCAAGGTAGATGCTAGACTGTATGGGCTGCTTCCAGGGATGACGTCCCTTTTGTCACGTGATAGGGGCGTATTCAAAATACTATCACGTAACAAAAGGGACGTCATCCCTGGAAGCAGCCCATACAGTCTAGCACTACCCTGAGCACAGTGTGACCGCTGGTGAGGTTTGCGCTCTCACGAGATTATGGGCGGGTACTTGCTGATAACAATCAGCCCCGCCCATATTCACTTGCCTGCGCACACGTCACCAGCGGTCACACTGCTCAGTCCCGTGAGACTGGCACTGGGCATGCGCAGGGATGGCTGGAGCAGTGGGCGGTGCATCAGCTATGGAAAGGAGCGATGGGGGGGGCGACATACAGGACCAGGAGGCAGAATAACGGACGCCAGAAAGCCCGCCCCCGTGTCACATTTACAGTATCTGAATACAAAAAGGTACCACTTTATAAAGTCTTTATTTTGGTCTCACATGGGGCACAATAATAACACGGACCTTTCTAGAATGCAGCCCAGGAGCTGCAGAGGGGGAATCTTTTAGGTTTTGGGCAAAATTTCTGCTGACAGGTTCCCTTTAAATCAGTAATAGCCCTGTAGAACCTACTGTTGTTTTTTTCAGTTATTGGTACTTTGTTGACCCTGTGACTACGCCAAGAGTTAAGCTGCATTTATACTGGCTGAATCCGTCAGATTCTAACGATAATTGTGTAACGTGAACTATGTGTCCTAAAACTCTCATTCATTGTGTTTGAAATTGTTTAAGCGAACAAATTCTCTTTCAACTTTCGAAAATCTTGTAATGGAAGTGAAGATTGTTCACTCATGCAATGATTGTAGGGTAGTGATGACTGTAGTTTTTAGTACTAAATAGTTTTCATGGAACAAAAGGCAAGACAAGAGCAAGGTCAAAAACCAGCTAGGTCTCAACTAAGGTCTAGAGGTCACCCAAAAACAGGAGAAAGACATAGCAAACAAACACTAGCCGGCACCCTACTGGGCCCAGTTGTCCAGTTAATAGATACATAGATCACTTACCCCAATGTAGAGTCTTCAACTTTATTTGACTTCAAGTTTTTTATATACGGAAAGACGAGATTATTTTTCAGAGAAACCAAATATATTTAACATGTAAGGAAACTGAAATTGAATTACTACATGTAAATAGGGTCTAAGTAACATTTGATGAAGTCATTAGATAAGTATCATATAAGAATTGTAATTGTTTGCATTTTTTACCATTTTAATGGCAATTTCTTTTTATGCACAGATTTACGTTTGTGTTTTCCCTGATGATTTCTGTTAAACCTCATGGTCACAGACAGACATTGCACTTCATTTAGCTAAGTGAAATGGATCCTAGGCCTTAACATGCAGGATATCTTTTTATTCTGACCTTGAAGCATGTGGTCAGTATTTTTTTACACTGTTTTATGTCTTGTTTTATCATGTCTCACTTTAATTTATGGTAGACGTGGAAACAGAATAATCAGCTTGATAAGTTACAGACGACCTATGAACACAGAAGTGGCAGCATTGCCATATTTTTTCTCAAAACCAAATGTTCTGTAGCTAGGTCAAGGAGGATAATAAAAATTAACATTGCTAACAAGTGTCGCAAATAAATGAATAGGAACTAGTCCAGGGCAACGTCACAATTTAATCTTGTTTGGATTCTTGTTAATAGCAACACAAGGGGGAAAAAAGCAGCAAAAAACATCAGTTCACCTATAGCCAAAAGTAGAGAGATAATCCAGTCCAAAATCTGCGAGTGTACTTGTGTGTTGTATCTTGGTATTTGACAATATGACAATATCTCTATGAATAAAATTGCATGCTGTCCAAAATGTGTCAGAATGACAATGATAATGTGACGCCCTGGCCAATCAGGTCATCACAAGGGTGCTGTGCAATCTGCCCTTCTGCATAGTACCTGCTCCTCCTTGGTTATGGGTCCTGTCCCTTTGGTGTTGCTAAGAACAGGTATACACAAATCCTGAGGAACACTGCACCACACCCACCAGACACCTATTGGGTGGCCTGAGGGGAATAGGGCCACCCAGATGATGGGATGGTAGAAGAAGGGCCAGAAGTGTCAGTTGAGTAGAAGAGTTTGAGCGCAGCAGTGACAGTGAAAGGTCACACTGTGGAACTGGGCTCCTGTACCCATTCCAGGTGGCAGACGTTGGCCTGGCCTGGAAGGAGCAGGATCCCCAGTCGCAGAGGGTAGTGGCAAGGGGCACTGTACTGCCACAGAGGACAGTTCAGCGACCTTGTGCTACAACCAGGCAGAGGCCAGGGCACGACGGGGTACGCGGACCCTATGCTGGGAAGTAGCTTCACGCAGCCCAGCAATTTACCCGACGAGGACGGAGTCTTCACGAGCAGTTCTCCACCCGCTCCAAAATCGGGGTACTAGCTCAACGAGGGGGATAGGATTTCCCAAAACCGTCTAGAAAATGCCAAGCGTAAACCCTGGGAGCAAGCTCACTCCGTTAGCCATACGGGTGAGCGGGACCCGAGTAGTTTCAGGCAAAAGGGATCCACAAAGAGTAAACACAGTGTCAAGGGACATGGCTTCTGACCAACCAGCAATGCCAAAAGGGCACGGACCCAGCGTGTTCCCACAACCTCTGCAGGGCATTCAGGACTCTGGTTTACCCGTTGTCGGTGTCAGAATTTCTGGACTGTGTGAGTACGTTGTGCCCCTTTCCTCCCGACGGGTTCACATCCTTACACTACTGAGCCCCGGGACACCTTCCCCCTGCCCACGGAGGGGTTAACATCACAGGCTGCCATCCCATCGCTCTCGGGCGCTCCCCCAAATGCAGCAGTGGTGGTATCCCACATTACTACGACCCGTGGGTGGCGTCACAAACTTTATTTTTCACCCCTTGTAAATACCCCCTTTTGATTAGAGTGGCCGTGCGACCCTGCCTCGGGTCCAGAGACCCCTCGAGCCACTGCGGATCTGGATCCGAGCAGCCCGTCGGCTGTCGTGGGGGCGGCACAATAACAAGCAATGTCAAGAAATTTTATATGGAGATGACACTCCATTTTCATCTCTTTTTCTCCAGATTTTAATTTATACCTCAATAAAGTAATATTTTTTTATTGAATTGGTGCTGGATCACAATCCTTTTCTTTTTTTACTTTTTTTGTTAAAGGGAACCTGTCAGGTCCAATATGCACCCAGAACCACGAGCAATTCTGGGTGCATATTCCTAATTCCTGCCTAACTGTCCCTGCATACACTAGCATAGATAAAGGGATCTTTAGAAAAAGTATTTCTATAGATTGTATATTATATGCTAATGAGTGCGGGGACTAGTTCCCCCCCTGGGCATTGCTTCCCTTGCTAGTCGCCCCTATTAGCATGTTAGTACGTCTCTGTGGGAGTGCTATCATGATCATGCTAATGAATGTGCAGCGTCACAAGATGATCTCACCTCTCCGCTGTCATCGCTGCCCGATGCTGGATTTCAGCTCAGTGCGTATGATCCCGGAGTTTCAGTCATTCGCACTATGAATCCGGGTGTACGCATCCTGGCTTCAAACTGAAGTAGTGTGCATGACAGAAAGTCCGGGATCATGTGCACTGAGCAGCGGAGAGGTGAGTGACCGTCCTCTGACGCTGTTCATTCATTAGCATGTTAGCACGCCCACAGGGGTGTACTAATATGCTAATGGAGCCGACTAGCAAGGGAAGCAACACCCTTGGGACTAGTCCCCGCACTCATTATCATAAAATAAAAGATCTTTAGAAATACTTTTTCTAAAGATCTCTTTATCTATGCTAGTGTATACTGGGATGGTTAAGCAAGGATTAGTAATATGCACCCAGAACTGCTCGTGGTTTAGGGTGCATATTGGACCTGATAGTTTCACTTTAAATGTGTTGTAGACAGACACGTGTTTTATTTATAATTTATTTTGTTTATATCAAGAACTCTAAACCCTTCCATTTCCAAATGCCAAATAGACATCTGAATAGGATAATGGGGGTATCAGCTGCTTGAGCTCCCCTTTATGATAGCTACTAAGAGTAGCTCTTGATCTTTTGGATCAAGCCTTGTGGATTCACATGGTTGGCTACTCTTTTGAATGTTGGGTACATAATATTCTCTTTTGCAACACCCAATGCAGAGGAAATGTTAACCTAGACAAAGTTCCAGAAGCGGACTTTTGATGGCCATGTGAACACCAGGGCAACAGTTATTAAAAAAAAAAACCTTAAAAAAATCCATTTCACAACACCGCACTCCTTAGTTATCAGTTGGTATCACTTTATTTACACAAACAGATGCGCAATTTCCAATGATATTTTTTTTAAATTCTTTAACCGTAAATATGGAATCATTTCAAACTGAATCAATTGCAATACATTTCACATTCATTGTATGACATCTCATAGCAGACTGACAGTGACATATGAAAATTTCAACACTTTGACCCTTCTATGTTTATCCAATTATATTTTTACAGCACACATCTCCAATACAAGCTGTAAAACTATATATTCACCATAAGATTCAAGAGTCCCTTCATAGGGTGATGGATAGTCTAGAAGTGCGTTCCATTTAGTGACAAATGTGCATCAGCATGCTGATCTGCTATTCTTTACGGTCTGACCGCTTTTTCATACTTAAAAAATGGGATGGACCCCAAAATATAGCAAGTCACACCTAGACACACCTGGAAGCATATCAGATTATCATGCTGCTGAAATGCACTAACTGGAACACACTTGTGAACCACCTTTGAGCTTGCGAATGTTGTTATCTTGAATGAACTGTCAGACGTAAAAATTATACAGTTTTATATTTTTTCTGGAAGTCCCTCTTTTATATAGTGCTTTGAAAAAGTATTCAAACCAGGTGAACTTTTCCCCATTTTTCACATTATACTCACAAACTGAAATGTATTTTTATTGAGATTTTATTTGATATGCCAACACAAAGTAGCAAGTATTTGTGAAGTGTAAAGGAAATGATACATGGCTTTCCAAAGGTTTTAAAAATATAAATCTAAAACTTGTGACATGCATTTGTATTCAGCACACTGAAGTCTGATACCCCTCAATAAAATCCTGTGTTACCAATTGTCTTCAGAAGTCAACTAATTAGTAATTTGAGTTCACTCATTTAAGTCTATGTGTGATATACTTTCAGTGCAACTATTGCTGTTCTGGGAAGGCTTCGGAGGTTTATTTGAGAACATTAGTAGAGATGAGCAAACACATGGAAATTCGGGGTCACCGGGTTTAGCCAGACTTTAGTTAAAAATTTGGTTCGGGACCCAGACTTGACCTGAACTTGACCCCGGACCCCAAACCAAATAAGTCAATGTAGACCCAAACTTCTGTGCTGCAAAATGGCTGTAAAATGTTGTAGTAAGAAAGCAAAATTGGGCAATTGCCCTGAAAACAAATTTCAATAGGGAATACATTAAAAAAAAATATGTGGGCTCCCGGTGTCTGATTCAAACCCAAACTTTTACCATTTGGGTTCGCTTATCCCTAAAAATCAGAAAAAAACAACACCATGAAGACCAAGGAGAAGGGTAAAGTTGTGAAAAAAACTAAAGCAGGGTTAGGTTCTAAAAAAAATAGCACAAGCTTTGAACATTTCACAGAGCACTATTCAATACATCATCCAAAAACGGAAGGCATATGGCACAACTAAAAACCTACCAAGACATGGCCGTCCACCTAAACTGACATCCTAAGCAAGGCAAATACTAATTTGAGAAGCAGTCAAAAGGCCCATTGTAACTGGCAGAGCTGCAGAGATCCATAACTCATGTGGAAAAATCTATTCAAAACTGTTCACTCCAAGAATCTGACCTTTAAGGAAGTGTGGCAACAAGAAAGCCACTTTTGAAATCAAGCCATAAGAAGTCCGATTTTGCAGTTTAGACAAAGCCATGTAGGGGACACAGCTAGCATGTGGAAAAAGGTGCTCTGGTCAGATGAGACCAAAGTTGTACTTTTTGAACTAAATGAAAATCACTATGTGTGGTGGAAAACCAACAATGCACATCACACTAAAAACACCATCCCCACTGTGAAACACAGTGGTGGCAGCATCATGATGTGGGGATGCTTTTTTTAACAGGAACAGGGAAGCTGGTCAAGGTTGATGGGAAGATGGAAGGAGCCAAATACAGGGCAACCCTGGAAGAAAACTGTTTGAAGCTGGAAAAAACTTGAGAGCAAGGCATAGGTTCAGCTTCCAGCAGGACAATGACCCTAAATATACTGCCAGAGCTACAATGGAATGATTTAGATCAAAGCATACTCATGTGTTTGAATGGCACAGCCAATGGCCAGACCTAAATCCCATTGATAATTTTCTGTGGTAAGACTTGAAAATTGCTATTCACCGATGGTCTCCATCCAAACTCATTGAGCTAGAGCTATTTTACAAAGAAGAATGGGCAAAACAATTTTAGTGGAGTAGTATGCAGCAATTGGTAATAAAATTAAAAATTAACTTTTAATTAAATATATTAAAATCGACTCAAGGTCTAATAATCACCCGTGCAAATGTGTAATAACCACAGAAAATGCAAAAAGACAAACAAATTGGGTTTCAAATCCAGGAAATATTCAGCGTATAACAAAATTTAACAGGAAAAAAATTAATCAGATATCATTTACTCTTATGGAACCTCACTAGTAATGCTTTTGTCCAGAGAGTAGTGGATTCCACAAGAAGCGTGGTCCCCAAACCCGGCGTGATATGGAAGCTCACGCATAGGGAAATATAGGTTCCATGCTCCTATGATAAGCCTCCAAAACATTTCCCCTGATGAATCGCTAGAGAGGAAACGCGCTGGTAAGAAAAGGAGAGCATTGAGCAATGTTTTGGTTTATTACCTTTGGGCTGAAATAATCTATGTGCCTCATGAATAATATATATTTTTTCCCACAGACATATTGGTTTTGCCCCAAAGTTAACAGAAGGTTATGGATTATAAGTTTGTTGTGCAATTTCTCCTGTATACACAGATACCCCATATATGGTGGAAAACTGCTTTTTTGGCACACGGCAGGGTATAGAAGGGAAAAAGCACTATTTGAATTTTGGAGCGCCATTCCGGGGGAATAGATTGCAGACACTCTTGTTTGCAGAGCTGTTAAGAGCTGTTCTTAAACAGTGGAGTTCCCCCACAAGTGACCCCATTTTTGAAAATATACCCATGAAGAGATTTATGGTGAGTGTGATGAGTACCTTGAATCCACAGGTGCTTTACAGAATTTTTCAGTGTTGAGTTGTGAGCATGAGAAAAATACATTTTTCCCACATACAAGTTGCTTTTGCCTCAACTTTTTAATTTTCATAAGTGTAACAGGACAAAATGGACTGTATACGTTTTTGTGCAATTTCTTATACATACATACATTTATACCCCATATGTGGTATAAATATACATACATATATTTATACCCCATATGTGGTATAAAGCTACTTTTTAGGTACACAGCAGGGCAAAGGGAAAAAGCGCTATTTGAATTTTGGAACACCATTCTATCTGGAATAGATTGCTGACCCCAAAGATTGAAGAACCCCTGACATGTCAAAACAGCAGAAACCCACACAAGTTACACAACTTTGGAAACTAAACCTCTCTAGGAATTTATCCAGGGGTGTAGTGAGCATTTTTCACCCTCAGGCGATTCACAGAATTGTATAACATTGGGTTGAGTAAATTAAAATTGAGTGTAATGTGTATTGAGTGTGTAATGTGGTGAAACCGGGACTGACCTTCTCAGGAACTGGGTTTAGCATTACACCCAATGTTGGGTGCAATACTCTGTGGTGACTGAAGCCTCAGGGGTGCCACATACAGTTTGATAAAAGTGATGAGACAGCTGTATTTTTTGGTCAGTAGAATTACCAAATGATACCACATTTGTATTTTTTATGTTTTGCCAACTTCACACAATAAATACAGTTTTTTAGGGAAAAAAGGATTTTTCATCGCTATATTTTGACAGTTATAGCTTTTTTTTCTGCTGACAGAGCTGTATAGTAGCTTGTTTTCTGTGGGACAAGATGCCCTTTTCAGAGATAACATATTTATTTACTTTTGATCTGTTTTTATTCCACTTTTTTCCGGCGGTTTGATGAAAAAACCTAACTTTTGCCATGTTTTTTATTTATTTCACAGTGTTCACTGGAGGATTTAACTACTGTAACGGATTTATAGTTTTTGTCGTTCCGGACATTGCAGTACCAAATACTGAGGGGAAAATAAGTATTTGATACACAAGATACACATGTTTTCCCACCTACAAAGAATGTATATGTCTGTAATTTTTATCATATGTACACTACAACAGTGACATACCGAATAAAAAAAATCTGGAAAATCCCATTGTAAGATTTTTAAATAATGAATTTGCATTTTATTGCCTGAAATAAGTATTTGATCATTTGATCACCTACCAACCAGCAAGAATTTGGCTCTCACAAACCTGTTATTTTTTTTTTTTAAGAAGCCCTCCTAGTCTAAGGGTGGTGTCATACACAGCGACGACGACAACGATGTCGCTGCTACGTCACCATTTTCTGTGACGTTGCAGCGACGTCCCGTCGCTGTCGCTGTGTGTGACATCCAGCAACGAGCTGGCCCCTGCTGTGAGGTCGCCGCTCGTTGCTGAATGTCCAGCTTCATTTTTGGTCGTCGCTCTCCCGCTGTGATGCACACATCGCTGTGTGTGACAGCGAGAGAGCGACGAAATAAAGCGAGCAGGGAGCAGGAGCGGGAGTCTGGCAGCCTGCGGTAAGCTGTAACCAGGGTAAACATCGGGTAACCAAGGGAAGACCTTTCCCTGGTTACCCGATATTTACCTTCGTTACCAGCGTCCGCCACTCTCGCTGCCAGTGCCGGCTCCTGCTCTCTGCACATGTAGCTGCAGTACACATCGGGTAATTAACCCGATGTGTACTGTAGCTAGGAGTGCAGGGAGCCAGCGCTAAGCAGTGTACGCGGCTCCCTGCTCTCTGCACATGTAGCTGCAGTACACATCGGGTAATTAACCTGATGTGTACTGTAGTTCGGAGTTCAGGGAGCCAGCGCTAAGCAGTGTGCGCGGCTCCCTGCTCTCTGCACATGTACCTGCAGTACACATCGGGTAATTATCCCGATGTGTACTGTAGGTAGGAGTGCAGGGAGCCAGCGCTAAGCAGTGTGCGCGGCTCCCTGCTCTCTGCACATGTAGCACAGCGACGCGTGTCGTTATGATCGCTGTTGGTTCTGCTGTGTTTGACAGCTAAGCAGCGATCATAACAGCGACTTACAAGGTCGCTGTTGCGTCACAGAAAATGGTGACGTAACAGCGATGTCGTTGTCGCTGTCGCTATGTGTGAACCCAGCTTAAGGCCCTGTGTCCACGCTGCGTATTTTGCCACAGATTTTGATACAGATTGTCACAAATCTGTAGCAAAATCTGCATGTTTATTGTGAAGCCAGCAAAGTCTATGAGGATTCAGAAGTGCTGTGCCCACGTTGAGTATTTTTCCCTTGCGCATTTGGTGCAGATTTCTTTTTTTCTGCACTAAATCTGCACCAAATACACAAGGGAATAACAAGCAACGTGGGTACACTACTTATGAATTCTCATAGACTTTGCTGGCTGCACAATGGAGATTTCTGAAAATACGTGTCAAAACTACACAGCGTGGGCACTGGGCCTTAGAATACATGCCGCATCCAAAACGCTGCTAATCCTGATCATGTTTTCTCACCCTAAAAGTTTTTGCCAGGCTTTTTTATAAGACAAAATGTATTGCATGACTTTTTATTTCAATAAAGACTGCTCCGTATTTTTGGAATATCATTGCAGGCTTTATGTTAAAATTGATCTGCTGCACCAAAGATGTATTGTCACTACAGTTATTTGCATATTTGTCTCGATGATCAGTAGCAAATGTGCAAAACCTCTGCTCACAATCTTGTTTCTCATTTAGATATTATTGATACTACATACCTTTTCTACACTTAGATAGCGCCCATTTGCATTTTCCTTCCTTCATTTCATTTGGAGATTGCTTACTATAAAAATAGAAATGTAATTTTAAGCTGAAACTGTGGTGTGAAAAGTTTAACATTTATAATGAAAATGTAAATATAAGCTCTTGAGAAAGCCCTGTGGCACTGTAGGGTGTGGTAAACAGTTGTAGATTGCAGTCTACCGCAAATACAATCTTTGTAGCACGTAAAATATCCTCCAGAACTTCTCTCCTCTACTACATCACTGGCATGTAGATAAAAACAAACGTATCGGCAGACATGCAACTCTCCTTCACTTCCAAGCTTCCAATATTCATGCCCTTAGAAAACAAGACCGAATATAGTACAGGCAAGCGAGTATTCTGAGGTCACTAGTCCCGGATATTGGAAGACTGGAAGTGAAGGAGGATTGTATGTTTTCTATCTACATGCTGATGCTGTAAATGTGGTAGAGGAGAGGAATTCTGGAGAATATTTTACGTACTACAAAGGTTGTGTTTACGGTAAAGTGCAATCTACTGCTTTACGGAAGTGTTTGGACTACTTCTTTTGAACATTGCCTGCACCAGACTCATTTTTACATATGTGAGGTGGGTTTGTGCTTGACTATTGTTTAGTTCCATAAATTCTGACTATTGTTTAATCATTTACATCAGTGGGTGACAATTGTCTATGCATTTGTAGAGATTTAGCCATAATATGTTTTTTAATGCTGGTTATTGCAACACATTTATGTCAAGAAGCAAGAACTACATAATGGGCAGCTCTGAGTGATCCAGAGTTATTACATCATAAAATGATACCAGTCAGAACTGAAAAATGGCCTGGTCATGAAGGTGAAAACAGGCTGAGGAGAAAAGGAGTGAAAAGTTACACCAAATTTACACTGTTATACAAGCTGTACACTGACTACTTAGCATGGTATCAAAGTGTCATATCTTCAGTGTTGTGCCATTATAAGATATAATAAAATATTTACAAAAATGTGCGGGGTGTACTCACTTTTGTGATATACTGTATATACTTATCATTCACTTCCAAGAGTACTCTCCCTGACATGGCTATTTTCTGTTCATGCATTTTCGTTTTTCCTTTTGCTTCTTCCAAGAGCCATAGCTTTTTATTTTTTTTCACATGGAGCCATCTGAAGCTTTGTTTTTATGCAGGATGGGTTGTACTCTTGAGCAGCAGTATCTTATCATGCGATATACTGGGAAGCGGGAAACAAATTCTAAGTGTGGCTAAATTGAGAAAAAAGCGAAATTCCACAATTTTTTTTTATTCACAGTGTTCAGTGTATGGTAAATATTACTCAGTAATTACTCCAGGTCAATACAGGTTAATTACTCCAGGTCCATACAAATACAGGGATACCAAACATGCATAGATTTTATTTTTACTTAAGTGGTTTGTAAAAAAAAAACCTTTTCTTAGTTGACATTTTCCGAGAACCTAACTTTTTCAAATTTAGGCTTGTTTTTTTGTGCTGAGCAGATGTGTTTATATTGATGCCTTCTGGGGGTATACACAATGTTTTAATCGCCTCTTATTATATATTTCTATATTTTTAAAAAATGTAATTTTATCATTTCAATTTTTTTTTCAATTTGCAATTTACTGATCAGGATAATTCATTTTTTAGTTTAATAGATTGGACTTTTAAGGACATAGCAAGTTCCAAATATATGTGTGTTTTTATTTTTTTTATTTTTAATGGGGGAAAAGAGGAGTGATTTTAACTTTTAGATTTTTTTTTGGCCATGAATTACCATGGCAACCACTAGGACCACACAATCATGATCTTAGGATGCTGATAGGGTTAACGAGGGAGTCTCATACTGTTAACCATCTATATGCCATAGTGACTATTGACAACATCATCAAAGAAGTTAAACGGTCATGGTTGGTATCAACACCAATCATGATTGATGCTGCCGAGTGTCAGCTATAGTGTACAGTGACAGCTTCTGCATTTCCACCAGTCAAGGGATACTATTCACTTATATCTATGGTCAGTTTTAAGTCGCATTCATGGTCACTTAGGGGCCGAGCTGCACTCCACTCGAGACTGTTAAGGCCACTCTACATGCTACGATTTATCTGACGATATGTCGTCGGGGTCACGGTTTTCGTGATGCACTTCCGTCATCGTTAGCGACGTTGTTGCGTGTGACACCTACGTTGCGACTCAGAACGATCGCAAATAGGGTGAAAATCGTTGATCGTTGACACATCGTTCAGTTTCAAAACATTGTTCGTCGTTTGGAATGCAGCAGACATATTGTTACGTTTGACACCCTGCCAACGACGAACAGCATCCACACGACCGCCTTGGTCAAACAATATATCGCTGAATGATGTAGCGTCATTTGTGAGATGTGTACGTGTGACCGCTACAAAACGACCTATGAGCGATCTCGGTAAATCGTAACAATGATCTGGGCGTGTCACATTGCTAACGAGATCGCAAGCGATATCGTTGTGTGTTAGGCTATGTGCCCACGCTGCGGAAAATGCTCGGATTTTGCTGCGGATTTCTCGCGGAAAAGCCGCAGATTTTCCAGAAATCTGCAGCACAGCTACTCCCCAGCCATTTCTATGGCATTTGGGAAATGCTGTGCCCACGCTGCGGATTTTTCCGCAGCGGAAATCGTGCGGATTTTCGTGCAGAAAAATCTGCAGCATGTCAAATATTGTTGCGGATTTCTCCGCAGGGTCCCATATACTTACCTGCCTTGATAGAGACCCGAGTCACTTCTCTGTCCGGTGTACAGCAGCGCGGTGGATCCAGCCAGGTACAGGAAGGAAGAGGTGAGCGGGGCCTGCACGATCTCCGGTCATGTGACAGCCGGAGCTAGTTCAGGCCCGCCCACCTCCAGCACAGTGAACCAGATGCTGCCTGACAGTGACCCGGCCGCCGGAAAGCGAGGTGCTGCATGATGGAGGTAAGTATGAGCACCCCGATCACTGCAGCACTTGTTCTGCATTGAGGATGCAGGGCCGAAGCCATGGTACTGTATCCTCAATGCAGAATGCCTGCACCATATCCGCACGACATTCCGCTGTGCATCCGCAGCATTGAAACAGGGAAAGTTCTGTTGCGGATTTCTGGGAGCACCTGCGGAATGTCTTGCGGATATATCCGCAGGACAATGTCCCCGTGGGCACATAGCCTAAAGCAGCCTTTAGGGTATGACCGCACTTTGTGTTTCCAACTGTATTTCAGCTGCGTTTTAGGTCCGTTTTGAACTGCAGCGTTTTCATGCCAAAAGGCATGCGTTTTGCTTTTCCATAATAGTCTATGGAAAATGTAGATTTCTAGTCCGCACTTTGCGTTTTAAAACGCTGCATTTAATTTGCATAATTTGTGGCAAAAACCATGCATTCAAAGAAGTAGCATGTCAATTGTTTTTGCCATTTCTGCAGCGTTTTGCTAACATTGAAGTCAATGACAAGTATCAAAAAGCAACAAACATCAAAATTCCTGCGTTTTACCTGCTTTTTAGGTGCAGAAACACTGCGTTTTTTACTTAAAAAACGCATGCTTTTCAGACATTAAAATAATGGAATAATATGTCCCTTTACACATACAGATAGTGCGACAATTAAATTTTTTGAAAATTATGATTTTATTGCTATTTTAGCAATAAATATTATAAAACCGCTATAGTTTCATGAAATATAACTATTTTCTTACATAATTCAAAAATTATGTTTTGCTTTTTTTCTCATTTCATTCTGTTTGACTATTTAATTTTTATTTAGCAGTGTCTTGATGTTCAAAATGCATCTGTCAAAACACAAGGGAAAAAACATGTAAATAGCGCTGAAAACGCATCTAAAACGCGGTAAATACGCATGCATTTTTAGCTCTAAATTTCTGAAAAAGGCAACTTTGGCTTAATCAATTAATTCCAAAACGTGCGTTTAGAATTGCAACTAGGACGACGCAAAGTGTGGTCATACCCTAAGGGCGGCTTTGCACACTACGACATCGCAGGTGCGATGTCGGTGGGGTCAAATCGAAAGTGACGCACATCCGGCGTCACTTGCGATGTCGTAGTGTGTAAATCCTAGATGATACGATAAACGAGCGCAAAAGCGTCGTTATCGTATCATCGTTGCAAGCTCCGACTTTTCCATAATTGTGCTGCAGCGATGGTACGATGCTGTTTCTCGTTCCTGCGGCAGCACACATCGCTGTGTGTTACGCCGCAGGAGCGAAGAACTTCACCTTACCTGCCGCCGGCGGCTCTACGGAAGGAAGGAGGTGGGCGGGATTTTTACATCCTGCTCATCTCCGCCCCTCCACCGCTATTGGCCGCCTGCTGTGTGACATCGCTATGACGCCGCACGACCTGCCCCCTTAGGAAGGAGGCGGGTCGCAGGCCAGGTGAGTGCATGTGAAGCTGGCGTAGCGATAATTTTCGCTACGCCAGCTATCACACGATATCGTACCTGCGACAGGGGCGGGGACTATCGCGTGCGACATCGCAGCATCGGCTTGCGATGTCGCAACGTGAAAAGCCCGCCTAAGAGTCAGGTAATTGTTGAATATCACAGCCATCATCTGCCGGAAAAGATGCAGACTCAGCTTGTAAGCGCCCATCAAAGTCAGGGATTTGACATATGATATAACATTATATCATTTGTCGGTAAGGGGTTAATACATTTTAGAAACTCATTTCTTCTTTTTGTACTTCTGACACCTCATAAATCTGAAGCTTCATAAATTATCACTCCTGCATCACAATAATGAATGCAAATATTGATGTTACGTGACCTGCGCTGCTATATAGGTTGTCCTTTACTGTCTCCACATTGTAGAAACCCAGTCATGGGAGGCATTATGCACTGATTAAACAAGTAAAGTATCCATAGCTAATATACTCAACAAGAGTAATTTGTTTAATGATTGTTTTAGGGTATGTGCGCACGTTGCTTTTTACCTGCTTTTTACCTGCTTTTTTGCTGCTTTTTCTTCTGCGCTGTTTAATGCCAAAATGGATGTGTTCTTCTATTCAAGCAAAGTCTATGGGAATTTGGGTTTCTTGTTCACACTATGTTGTTCAAAATGCTGCCTTTTTGAGGCAGAACTTTGGTCAAAAACTCAGCTTTTCAAAGAAGCAACATGTCAATTGTTTTTGCCATTTGGGTTTTGCACTGCAAAGCTGAGTTTTTGACCAAAGTTCTGCCTCAAAAAGGCAGCATTTTGAACAACATAGTGTGAACAAGAAACCCAAATTCCCATAGACTTTGCTTGAATAGAAGAACACATCCATTTTGGCATTAAACAGCGCAGAAGAAAAAGCAGCAAAAAAGCAGGTAAAAAGCAGGTAAAAAGCAACGTGCGCACATACCCTTATAGTATCATAGTATATAAAACTATATAATATATCCCTCTTATAGTATTAATCATAAAAATAGTAATACATGCAACCATTATCCATACAGGGCTGATACAATCAGAGGCATTTTACAAGGGATAAAAAAAGCAAAGAAGTAAATAATATGGACATTTACCCTGCTCAAACGAAATAAAAGAATAATGCATATAAATGAACATAGGGTACTTAGTAAACACTATTTTGATCAAAAAAGTGTAAAGCCATCTCACCGCTACAAGGTGTACCCAATCAGTACAGTCCCTACACTCTGTAATATTAAAACCTCACCATGTGTCAATAGACATCAATCTGAGTAAAGGCACAGAGTGGCTGGAGTGTAGGTACTGTCCCGATTGAGTACAACTTGTCACCAGGGGCATACATGGAAATCATGGGGCCCCATAGCAAAAATCTGAATAGGGCCCCCTATATTAACAGAATAAACAGCGCACGTCTGGGGGGGACATACAAGTTACTGGAGGGACATATAAGTTACTGGGGGTCGGCATACAAGTTACTAGGGGCGTATATACACATTATGAATTATTCTATATTCTAGCCAGGCTCTACATCTACCAGTCCAGTAAGTAGACTATTACCGGGCTCGGATCCGTCTGCAGAGCACCAGCCTAGGTAGTGCTGTGCTCCTGTTTTGTGACTGTGTGTGTTGTCTCCACCTGAGTCTCTGCCAGGTGCAGACGCCATGCTGAGCCGCATGTGAGCAGTACAACCACCAATGCTGCCGCCCGCCTGCCTGCCTCAAAAGCTCCTCTCTCTGGCTGTACGTCAGCCAGGGTCACAAGCAAGTTGAGGCAGAGAGAGGAGCAACAGAGCAGGAGCAGCTTCTGGGACACTGCAGTGTACACGACGTGCCGGCGCGGAGCTGCAGACGCTGACAGTCTGACACTCAGCCAGGCTGGGAATCGGGCTGGCTGGCAAATTTTGGCCTGGGGGGCAAGCACAAAGCAGTGGCCCCTGATTAGTGACCTATACCAGGGTTCCCCAACTCCAGTCCTCAAGGCCCACCAACAGTGCATGTTTTCAGGATTTCCTTAGCATTGCACTGCTGTTGGAACCAGCACCTGGGCAGGTAATTACATTAACACCTGTGCAATACTAAGGAAATCCCAAAAACCTGCACTGTTGGTTGGCCTTGAGGACTGGAGTTGGGGACCTCTGACCTATACTTATTGGTTCTGATTCATTAAGACGGTGGTCCAAAACTAAGTTTTATTTTACTTCTAAATCTGTTATAATCCAATCTTTTTTCTAATATACGTTAATGAAAAATTCCCTCACCACTCTGCTTTATTGTTTTACTACTTCCTCTCTGATGACACTTTGTTTGAAAATCCCCAATGCACCCTGGGATACTCAAACGTCATTAAGGGGCAGAGACTCTGGTCAATCTGAAGCCTCTGCCCTCTTGCTGAAACAAAGCATCATCAGTGACCTAGATTTCAGGGGCCGGGCTAATCCATGTTTTACTTTGCATGCACCAGCTGTCAATTCCAACAGATGCTCAGTAGAATCTTGTCAATGTGCACAATTTTTCTCAGTGCACAATGAAAGTGTACTCCTTCGCCGGCTCTGTTCAGAAGGGACATCACTTACGGGAATGGTGCTGGTATCTGCTTGTTCGCTCTTTACTTACTAAACCACAACTGATATCAAAAAAGAGGTATATTACTGAAAAAAACACCAATCATTTACCTCTAAAATTATACTTTTATTAACAATCTCATTAAAATAAACACATAGGGTGTCCTTTCAACCAACATACAACATACTTCGTGCCAGTGAGTGCTAGGTAGGTATAAGGTCCATACCGTGAGGGATTGATAGATTATCAGTAATTTTAGGAAAGACTCAAATTACTAGATCACATCCTATATTGCCCTTCCTACCAACGGAGGATGTCATAATTTTTTGGGCATCCCCCGTTCCGGGTGGCTGACCCTCACTCACCCTATAGCTGTCTAGCAAGGAGGTAACCACCACCGAAACAGGTGCAAAGAAAAGTGAAAAACAAACCACATACACACAATACAAAAATTGTGTTAAATATAATATGGTTTCTAACTAGTACTGAATCCCTAGTCAGAGCAAAAAATTGTTTAGGAAGGGAGTCAACGGGCCTACTTATCTAAATAGGCTCCCTCAACTCTTCCGACGTGTTTCCCCCCCTTCCAAATGCAATGAAAGGGGGATCATCACGGGATATATAGAGATGACACATAAAATAAATCTCGCCAATGCGCAGATGACTAGTCGGACCAGAGGACTCTCATAGCCAAGAAAAAAACAATTTTGTTGTATCCCTTCTCAAGTGGTGTAATATTTCAGGGGCCAATCCAAAGATGCAGGTTCTTTACTCAAAATATGTCCAGACTCCTGAGTAAATTCTATTTGTTGGGGCAGAATTTGGTCCACAAATTTTTCCTTACAGCAATATCTGATGAGGTGCCGTCTACCTATATAGATGGATATTTCTCCTTGGTCCTATGTTTGTTATTAAAAAGAGTCTGCCCTTCTGAATTTATTTCTGAAAGCACTGTCTTGTTGAAGTAAAAGTACTCAGGAGTCTGGACATATTTTGAGTAAAGAACCTGTATCTTTGGATTGGCCCCAACCATTTGAATTTGTATGCAGCACTATCTTTCCCGTAAAAGTAATGGACACCTTGGCAAACGTGATGGACCCCATAATATATCAATGAGGTCTACTATATGACAGTTCAAGCTGTGTAATGTGGTTTCCACTGTGGTTTATAAGTGGACATCGCAAAGTAGTTATGAACTAATTGATGATTGATAAAAATTCTTAGCAAGGTAAGTAGTGTATAGACAATCGTCTACTTGCTAGTTTTAGAGAAAGGAGCAGCTGGACAGCATAGACATCCATACTGCCAGACTGGATGGCAATGCAGGTCCCAATCACCCAAATCTGCATGACAGGACAGAGCTTGTGCCATCCAGAGCTTCCGATTCCAACATGTCCACTATCACCAGCACCACCCGCAGGAAGAATATGGTGGCACCTGGTAACAAAAGCAGATGTCGCAGGAGCAGGTCCTGGTGGAGATGTCACATAGAGGTCCTGCTCTGCCCCTGTTCATTTTTAGGCCTGCTAGTACATAGTAGTAGGATGATATACTAAAATTAGGGACCATCCTGATTGGGTACATCTTATTATTGTGGGATTGTTTTTGTGCTCTTTTAATCAAAGAAGGGTCAACTAAGAATCCTAAGATATTTACATGTACTATTACCATTTATTCATATACAGTGCATTGCGAAGGTATTCGGCTTCCTTGAATTTTTCAACCTTTCCCCACATTTCAGGCTTCAAATATAAAGATAAAAATTTTAATGTTATGGTGAAGAATGAACAAGTGGGACACAGTTGTGAAGTTGATGAAAAATTTATTGCTTATTTAAAAAATAAATAACTGAAAATTGGGGTGTGCAATATTATTCGTCCCCGTTACTTTCAGTGCAGCAAATTCACTCCAGAAGTTCATTGAGGATCTCTGAATGATGCAATGTTGTCCTAAATGACTAATGATGATAAATATAATCCACCTGTGTGTAATCAAGTCTCTGTATAAATGCACCTGCTCTGTGATAGTCTCAGTGTTCTGTTTAAAGCGCAGATAACATCATAAAGACCAAGGAACACAACAGGCAGGTCCGTGATACCGTTGTGGAGACGTTTAAAGCTGGATTTGGTTACAAAAAGATTTCCAAAACTTTAAACATCCCAAGGAGCACTGTGCAAGCGATCATATTGAAATGGAAGGAGTATCATACCACTGTAAATCTACCAAGACCCAGCCATCCATCCAAACTTTTATCTCACACAAGGAGAAAACTGATCAGAGATGCAGCAAAGAGGCCCATGGTCACTCTGGATGAACTGCAGAGATCTACAGCTGAGGTGGGAGAGTCTGTCCATAGTACACTGCACAAATCTGGCCTTTATGGAAGAGTGGCAAGGAGAAAGCCATTTCTCAAAGATATAAAAAAAAGTGTCTTTTAAAATTTGCCACAAGCCACCTAGAAGAGACACACCAAACATGTGGAAGAAAGTGTTCTGGTCAGATGAAACCAAAATCAAACTATTTGGGCACAATGCCAAATGATATCTTTGGCGTAAAAGTAACACAGCTCATCACCCTGAACACACCATCCCCACTGTCAAACATGGTGGTGGCAGCATCATGGTTTGGGGCTGCTTTTCTTCAGCAGGGACAGGGAAGATGGTTAAAATTGATAGGAAGATGGATGGAGCCAAATACAGGACCATTCTTGAAGAAAACCTGTTGGAGTCTGCAAAAGACCTGAGACTGGGACGGAGATTTGTCTTCCAACAAGACAATGATCCCAAACATAAAGCAAAATCTACAATGGAATGGTTCACAAATAAACGTATCCAGGTGTTATAATGGCCAAGTCAAAGTCCAGACCTGAATCTAATCGAGAATCTGTGGAAAGAGCTGAAAACTGCTGTTCACAAATGCTCTCCATCCAACATCACTCAGCTCGAACTATTTGCAAAGGAAGAATGGGCAAGAATTTCAGTCTCTCGATGTGCAAAACTGATAGACATACCCCAAGTGAGTTGCAGCTGCAATCGCATCAAAAGGTGGCGTTTCCAGGGGAGTAACTACTGCGGTCGCAGAGGTTGTGACTGTGACCAGGCCCAGCAGTTTAGGGGCCCACGGCAACCTGGCAGATCAGCAGCCAGCTCTTTTCTGTGAGAGAAGCTGCGCTAATCTGGCGCAGACCATGTGGCTGCTATATGGTCCAATGCTGCTGCTGCCGCTGACACCTGGCCCCCCTGCCTGGTGTCAGTGGCAGCGGCACCGGGCCCCCCCCCATCATCGCGCACAGCAACAATGAAGCGTGGAGCTGCCCGTACAGCTCCACGGTTCATCATTCTCCCCCTGTTCCTGCGCGGTGATGTCCCTTCTGTGTGACTGATGTGCTGAGAGCACAGAGCGCAGGACAGGATGATGCCGACCGCAGCAGCGGGGGAACAAGGAAAGAGGTAACAACTTGTTTTTTTTTTTTAAATCCGTGTGTACACAGTGGCTAGATGGCATGGGGGGCTGCATTATACATGGAGCATGAAGGGCTGGCTGCATTATACATGTAGCAAGGGGGCTGCATTATACATGGAGCATGGGGGGCTGCCTGCATTATACATGGAGCCATGGAGCATGGGGGGCTGCCTGCCTGCATTATACATGGAGCATGGGGGGGCTGCCTGAATTATTCATGGAGCATGAAGGGCTGCCTGCATTATACAAGGAGCATGGGGGGCTTCCTGCATTATACATGGATCATGGGGGGGCTGCATTATACATGGTGCATGGGGGGGCTGCCTGCATTATACATGGAGAATGGGGGGCTGCAGTATACATGGAGCATGGGGGGATGCCTGCACTATACATGGAGCACGGAGGGTTGCCTGCATTATACATGGAGCATCGAGGGCTGCCTGCATTACACATGGAATATGGGGGGTTGCCTGCATTATACATGGAGAATGGGGGGGCTGCCTGCATTATACATGGAGCATGAGGGGCTGGCTGCATTATACATGGAGCATGGGGAGGCTGGCTGCATTATACATGGAGCATGAGGAGCTGCCTGCATTATACATGGACCATGAAGGGCTGGCTGTATTATACATGGAGCATGGTGGGCTGCCTGCATTATACATGGAGGTCTATGGGGCTGCATTATACAACATGACGGACACCTTATACATGGACTATATGGGTACATTATACATGGAGGAGTATGGGGCTGCATAACACAATATGAAGGCTTTATGGGGCTGCATTATAATATATATAGGGCTATGGGGGCTACATTATAATATATGGAGGACTATGAAGGCTACCTTATACATGGACTATGGGGGTGCATTATAAAACATTGAGGACTATGTGGTGCAGTATAATATATGAAGTACTATGGGGTGCATTCTAATATATGGAGAACTATGGGGTGAATTATAATATATGGAGAACTATGGGGTGAATTATAATACATGGAGAACTATGGTAAATTCATCATAATAATTGGAGAGTTATGAGGGCTACTTTATACATGGAGGACTATGGGGTGAATTATAATATATGGAGAACTATGGGGTGAATTATAATACATGGAGAACTATGGTAAATTCATTATAATAATTGGAGGGCTATGATGGCTACTTTATACATGGATGACTATGGGGTGAATTATAATATATGGAGGACTATGGGACGCAGTATAATATATGGAGGACTGTGGGGGTGAATTATAATACATGGAGAACTATGGGAAATGCATTATAATACATGGAGGACTATGTAGCTGCATTCTAATATATGAAGGTTTATGAGGGATCCTTTATACTATATGGAAGGCTATGCGGGGGGCCATTATAGTATTTGGAGAACTATATACAAGAGGAACAAAGATACAAGCATGGGATGGGAACGTTTTGTGCTGAGGGAAAAGGGCTCTTTCTCTCAGCACCCAGCTTTCCCATGCTCTACTATACATCTCTAAGCACCCAGCTTTCCCATGCTCTGATATGGGAAAGCTGTGTGCTGAGGGAAAGATGTATAGCAGAACATGGGGAAGCTAGGTGCCGAGGACAAGATGAATATCAGAACATAGGAAAGCAGGGTGCTAATAGAGGGATTTCAGATCATGGGAAATCTGGGTACTGAGGGTAAGAGCCAAGTGTCAGCATCATTATCCCATGCCCCGAGTGTCAGTGTCATTGTTCCATACCCCAAGTGTTGGTGTACATAGAGGGGGGTCCCAGGTTTGAACTTTGCACCGGGGCCCATCAAACTCTAGTTACGCCACTGGGCGCTACAAAGTATTAACTTAAAGGGGATGAATAATATTGCACGCCCCAATTTTCAGTTATTTATTTTTTAAGAAAGTTTAAAATAAGCAATAAATTTCGTTCAACAAGTGTCTTGTTTTGATTCTTCACCATACCATTACAATTTTTATCTTTATGTTTGAAGCCTGAAATGTGGGAAAAGGTTGAAAAATTCAAGGGAGCCAAATACTTTGGCAAGGCACTGTATTTACTGCAGAGTTTTTGCGAATTTGTTGTATCCTAGGTTTTGTCTGTTAATGGCCACAGTATGAATGCGTACCTACCTACATATTGCACTTATAAAGACAGGTGTATCCTGAAGTCTAAGGCTATGTGCGCACTTTGCGTTGCGTTTCTTGCAGTTCTAAACGCACCCTCTGGCAGAAATTTTCTTTGTCAAATTTGGTTTTGACCACAAAAATGCTAACAATACGCTTGCGTTTTTACCGCATTTTAGCCGCGTTTTTAACGCGATGTACATGCTTTTTCATTGCTTAAAGTCAGATGCGTTTTGAATACAAATACTCTACTAAATAAAGTTTAAACATTCAAACACTATGAAAAAAACGGGGAAAAAATGATAACAAATATCATGATTAAACTCATGCACAAAATAGCTATTTTTATTAAAATTATAACTTTTATAATATTTATGCATAAAATAATGGAAAATTATGTTTTTTCATTAATTTAATTGTAGGACTATGTGTGTGTAAAGGGACATATCATGCCCTTATTATAAAGTAAAAAAAGCATGCGCTTATTTTGTCAAAAAAGCATGTTTTCTGCATCAAAGAAGCATGTAAAGCGCTGGGATTTTGATTAAGGATGTGTTTTGAAAGTTCACATTGACTCTAATGTTAGCAAAACGCTGCCAAAATGGGAAAATCAATTGACATATGGCTTCTTTAAATGCTGAGTTTTTGCCAAATTTTCTGCAACTAAAACGCTACGTTTTTAACAGCATTGTGCACACAAGAAAGCTCTATTTCCCATAGACTTTGCTTGAAAATCAAAACGCATGCATTTTGGCATTAAAACGCTGCAGTTCAAAACGCTGCGGAAACGCATGAAAAAACGCAAACTACGCACATAGCCTAAAACCTCTTCAGGACAGAAACTACTATCATACAGCAGTTTCTGTCCTGAATAAAAAGTTTTAAACTTCGAAATGCATAAACACAATAAACTACTTGGAATATACTTACCTGGCTTCTCCTCTTCACATCCTGTGATCCTGTCCATCGGCAGCGCAGACATTTAATCCTTCTTTTCCTGACTTCCATTTCTACAAGGTTATTGGTATATAAGGTTATTGGTTCCCAAGGTTATTGGTATACAACCCCCACCAGGTGAGCATTCAGCTATACTACTTTATGCACAGATAAGACCCTATTTGCTCTTGTCTTTTCTTAAGTGTTTCCTAGTGTTGAGCCACCGCCCTAGTGTTCGAGTTCGGTTCAGTTCATCGAACGGCGGCTCAGTTCGGCAAACGTTCGACGAACGTTCGACAAACACCTTCGAACCCCATTGAAAACAATGGCAGACAAA
The DNA here is from genome assembly GCF_048569485.1 of Anomaloglossus baeobatrachus. NCBI lineage: Eukaryota > Metazoa > Chordata > Amphibia > Anura > Aromobatidae > Anomaloglossus > Anomaloglossus baeobatrachus. Next base: position 204,662,757 of record NC_134358.1, read on the forward strand.
CACAAACACATACAAACACATTATACATATACACATACAGTTAATAAACAATGCCATTATACTTACACGTCTCCGCGACGCATCCTGCACTCTGTCTCCCGCCACTCTTCCTTCCGATCATCGCTACGCCCTCCCGGTAACCTGCACTGATGATAGGACCTTCCGTGACGTCGTCATAGCAGGTGACTAGTCACGTGTCTATTATCTCATTGGCTACAGACTGGTCACATGGCTAGACGTCATGCTAGGTCCTGTCAGTGCATCTCTCCAGTACGCGGTGCTCGTTTGAGCATCTCCATGTACAGGCGAGATGCTTGGGCACATGATCGACTCCCCGTCCCTGCATGTCGGCGCTCTTTACAGAGTCAGCCCACATGCAAGGACTGGATGACACAGCCGGTGAATAGCGGCACCGGGAATCACGTGATCGGAGATCACCGTTGCTATAGTAACCCGCATGTCAGATTACTATTTCAACGGTGGCAGTGGTGATGTCACCGCTTATAACTCGCAGCCTCTGCTCACTCATGGAGTGATTACACTGCACGGGAGCAGCAGCATCTTCCTCCCATGCAGTGCTGTCTGATGTAGCAAAGCTGCATGGGTTGAAGGAGAAAGAAGACAGAAGACTAGGACCGTGGAGGGGTGAGAGGGAGTAATAAACATGGAGTCTCTAAGTGTGTCTGTGTATTTATTTCTATTAAAGTATTTTTTCTCTGTGTGGTGTCTTTTTTTAACCCTTTATTGGAGATTCTTAATGGCCGGGTCAAACTTGCCTGACATTAAGAATCTCTGGCTTAATTCTAGCTAGTAAAACAAAGCTAGTATTAACCCATTATTACCTAGGGAGCCACCCGTCACCAGGGCAGCTGGAGAGTTGGATACAGTGCCAGATGATGGCGCTTCTATGAAAGCGCCATTTTCTGGGGCGGCTGCGAACTGAAATTCCTAGCAGAGGGGCCCAGAAACCTCGGACCAACCTGTGCTGCGGATTCCAATCCCCAGCTGTCTAGTTGTACCTGGCTGGACACAAAAATGGGGCGAAGCCCATGTCAATTTTTTTTTTTTTAATTATTTCATGAAATTCATGAAATAATTAAAAAAAGGGCTTCCCTATATTTTTCGTTTCCAGCCGTGTACAAATAGGCAGCTGGGGGTTGGGGGCAGCCGTACCTGCTTGCTGTACCTGGCTAGCATACAAAAATATGGTGAAGCCCACGTCATTTTTTTGGTGGGCAAAAAACTCCTGCATACAGTCCTGGATGCAGCATGCTGAGCTTTGTAGTTCTGCAGCTGCTGTCTGCTCTCCTGCATACACTAGTGGATGAAGTATGCTGAGCCTTGCAGTTCTGCTACTCCTGCCTCTCCCTCCAGCATACAGTCCTGGATGGATGATGCTGAGCCTTGTAGTTCTGCAGCTGCTGTCTCCTCTCCTCCATACAGACAGACAGCAGACCGCAGCTGCAGAACTACAAGGCTCAGCATACTCCATCCAGGACTGTATGCAGGAATTTTTTGCCCCCCCAAAAAATTACGTGGGCTTCGCCATATTTTTGTTTGCTAGCCAGGTACAGCAGGCAGCCCCCAAAGCCCAGCTGCCTATTTGTACCCGGCTGGGAACCAAAAATATAGAGAAGCCCTTTATTTTTTTTAATTATTTCACGAATTTCATGAAATAATTAAAAAAAAAAATTACATGGGCTTCACCCAATTTTTGTGTCCAGCCAGGTACAACTAGGCAGCTGGGGATTGGAATCTTCAGCACAGGGTGCCCAAGCTTTCTGGGCACCCCTGCTGTGAATTGCAGTCAGCAGCCGTCCCAAAAAATTGTGCTTTCATAAAAGCGCCATCTTCTGGCGCTGTATCCAACTCTCCAGCTGCCCTGGTGACGGTGGCTCGCTGGGTAATAATGGGGCTAGGTATAGCTGTATATTACCAACTGGCCCTAAGCCCGAAATTCATGGTGTCACGCCAATATTAGACATGGCCACCATGAACTTCTAGTACAGATAAAAAAAAAACACAACACACAGAAAAATATTTTTATTAGAAATAAAACACAACACAATTAGTGACTCCAACTTTATTGAAATAAAGAACCCCCCTCAGCAGTAATCCTGGGTCAAGGGTCCCGCGCCGTCCAATCCGGATCCAATATCATCTGATCGGTTTGCTGGAAGGCAAAGCGATCAGATGATGTGTCAGGTTCAAGGGCCTGAATCACATGACACAGCAGTTGATTATATAAACGGCTTTTTTACGATCAGCTAATGCATCTGTGCAAAAAAAACTAAAAAAAACTACACACTTCTGTGCAGACTCCTGTCCGACAGCATCAGCTGATAGTTTAGCCAACCGGGTGGTAAAAAGCCGACCTCACCGTTCGACTTATAGTGTCAGCTGATTCCATCAGGTGACCGCATCAGCTGATCATTGCCAGGTCTGAGAGAGAGAAGAGAGAGAGAAGAGGGAGGAGAGAGAAGAGAGAGGAGAAGAGAAAGAGGAGAGAGAGAGAAGAGAGAGAGGGGAGAGAGAGAGGAGAGAGAGAGGGGAGGGAGAGAGAGAAAGGAGAGAGAGGATAGAGAGAGAGGAGAGAGAGAGAGAAGAGAGAGAGGAGAGAGAGAAAGAGAAAAAAGAGAGAAGAAAGAGAGAAGAGAGAGAGGAGAGAGAGGAGTGAGAGTAGAGAGAGAGAAAAGAGAGAGAGAGAAAAGAGAGAGAGAGAGGAGAGAGGAGAGGGAGAGGGAGAGAGATAAAAGAGAGAAGAGAGAGAGGAGAGAGAGGAGAGAGAGAGGAGAGAGCAATGCAGCCTCATTCTGTGAACTGCTCCGATTTTAGAGGTGTATTCCTCGGCTCACAGCTGATGTCCGGCTCCTCCCCTCAGTGCATAATTAAATTAAATTATAATTATAAATAAATAATAATTATAATTTAAAATGGTAAATAAATTAAATTCTTTACCAGGACGGCGAGGACTCGAGCTCATGAACTAATACTCCTTAGGCAGTAGCTCTACCCATTGAGCCACTGTCTGTAATGAAAAGCATAGGAAGATTTGGCAATCTTGACCTCTGTATTGCAGTAGAGAATCCAGAAGTAGATTATTCATCTACAAGGATGGATGGAGGGATGGATGGATGGATGGATGGAGAAAGGGATGGATGGAGGGATGGATGAATGGATGGAGGGATGGATGGAGGGATGGATTGATGGAGGAATGGATGGAGGGATAGAGGGATGGATGAAGGGATGGAGGGATGAATGAATGGATGGAGGGATGGAGGGATGGATGGATGGAGGGATGGATGGATAGAGGGATGGAGGGAGGCATGGAGGGAGGGATGAAGGGAGGGATGAAGGGAGGGATGAATGGATGGATAGATGGAGGGAGGTATGGAGGGATGGATGGATGGATCGATGGAGGGATGGATGGATGGATAGAGGGATGGATGGATAGAGGGATGGATGGAGGGATAGAGAGATGGATGGAGGGATGGAGGGAGGGATGAAGGTAGGGATGAATGGATGGAGAGATGGATGGAGGGATAAATGGAGGGAGGGATGGATGGAGGGAGGGATGGAGGGAGGGATGGAGGGAGTGATGAATAGATGGAGGGATGGATGGAGGGATGGAGGGATGGATGTATGGATGGATGGATGGATGGGAGGGCAAACACCGGCACTACCGCACTCATCACTGCACACACGCAGGCACTACCGCACACATCATCACCGCACAAACACCTGCACTATCATCCCAATCATCACCGCACCCGCAGGCATTACCTCAGTGACGTCGCCGCTGACAGCGCGGCTCACTTCAGTTGCTGCGTGAATCTGACACAGAGCGCTCGTGTTCTACTGCCGCTCCTGTCAGCTTCATGTAGCAGAGCTGATAGCGTCGTGGGATCTCTGTGGATTACGTCGGACCTGGAGGGGTATTTGGGGATTTTAATAAAATGGTGAAAGAGGGTGGTTTTTTGTCTTTTATTCCAAATAAAGATTTTTCGTTGTGTGTGTTTATTTACTTTCACTTACAGGTTAATCATGGAAGGTATCTCAGGGAGACACCTGCCATGATTAACCCCTTATTACCCCGATTGCCACCGCACCAAGGCAATTCGGGATGAGCCGGGTAGAGTCCCGGGACTGTCGCATCTAATGGATGCGGCAATTCTGGGCGGCTGCTGGCTGATATTGTTAGGGTGCTGGGCTCCCCATAGCGTGGCGCTCCCCATCCTGACAATACCATCCTCCAGCCGTGTGGCTTTATCCTGGCTGGTATCAAAATTGTGGGGAACCGCATTGTTTTTTTTTTTTTCATTATTTATTTATTTATTTTACTGCATGATATAGACCCGCCCGCCGGCTGCTGTGATTGGTTGCATTGAGACAGCTGTCAATCATCGTGGGGCCCAGTGGGTGGGGAAAGCAGGGAATACCAGATTGAATAATGAGCGGCAGCTATTTTCAAAAGAGGAAAAGCCGCCGGAGCTTTGTGACAGCCGTGCAGCGCCACGCCCGTTATCGGTGAGTAGGAAAGAGAGAGGGATTGTGCTGGGGACGCAGGATGCATGCAGATACGCAACGTGCACACATAGCCTTACTGTGAAAAGCCACGCTTTTGGTGATCGAACCGTTATCGAACGGTAACTCGAACTGCCGTACTTGAAGCAAATTGTTCGAGTTCGTCGAACAACTCGAACACTGCACAAAATCACTCGAATTTGAAATTTGCAAATGGTTCGAATTGAACATCGCTCATCTCTAGCGAACATCACTCATCTCTAGTGTTTGACTCCAATTACTAGCAAGAGCACATCTGGTCGAAGCCCAAGCCTGTCTGTGCAACTCAAAAGCAGCATCATGTGGATTGTCTAACTCTGCTGTGTGAACAGGGTTAGAAGTAGTTCTGACACTCAGCAAGTTTTGAACCAAACACCGTGTGATAATATTATTAAGATATTATCTGCAACAATATGTGTTACATAAGACCACCATAACATCTGTCACTAAGTTATTGCTACCCCTACCCATCTGAGAAAAGCACAACAAAGGAACAGAGACCCTAATTCCAGCAACATATCACTTATTTTGTCAGGTGCTGCAGTTTTTATTATAAACTGTTTTCTTGTCTGCTTACCTACCAGTTCTCGGAATGTCGAGCTATTTATAATTCCATCCACACCACTAATTGACAGCTTTATGTGTACACCATGCATAGGTATAAAGCTGCCAATCAGTGGTGGAGGTGGGGCTATGCTTATCTCAAGAATATTAAGAGCCGCACAGCAGTTTTACTAGTCTACTAGTCTTCTAGTGATAATCTGCTGAAAAATAATGATTTTATAAAAGATGCAGCAAGTGGCCCTGTAAGTGACAAGTCAATTGATTCAGGGTCTTTTCCTTTATATTATGCTGTTATCAGATTAAGTGGCAAAAAGCTGGTGCCAAATTCACTTTTAGGCTATGTGCGCACTTTGCGTTGAGTTAGTTGCATTTCAAAACGCATCCTCTGGCAGAAATTGTCTTTGTCAAATTTGGTTTTGACCACAAAAACGCAAATAATACACTTGCGTTTTTCCCGCGTTTTGGCCGCGTTTTTACTGCGATTTACATGCTTTTTCATTGCTTAAAGTAAGATGCGTTTTGAATACAAATACAATGCTAAATAAAGTTTTAACATTCAAACACTATGAAAAAAAAAGAAAAAAGTGATTACACATATCATGATTAAAATCATATACAAAATAGCTAATTTCATTAAAATGACAACTGTGTTCTAATATTTATGTATAAAATTACGTTAATTTATTGATTTTCATTAATTTAATTGTCAAACTGTGTGTGTGTGTAAAGGGACATATCATGCCCTTAATATAATGTAAAAAACGCATGCTTTTATTTTGGCAAAAAAGCATGCTTTCAGCATCAAACAAGCATGTAAAACGCTAGGATTTTGATTTAGGATGCGTTTTGAAACTTGTCATTGACTCTAATGTTAGTAAAACGCTGCCAAAATGGCAAAAACAATTGACATGCTGCTTCTTTAAATGCAGAAATGTTGACACATTTTCAGCATCAAAAACGCTGCGTTTTTAACAGTATTGTGCGCACAAGAAAGCACCATTTCCCATAGACTTTGCTTGAAAATCAAAAAGCATGCATTTTTGCATTAACCCCTTCACGACCTTTGACGGATCTATCAGTCATGGAGCGTGTGAGGTTAAGCCCCGCCCCCTGCCGCCGGCAGGATGCGGCGATCCACGCACATATCAGTTGTTTTTAACAGCTGACATGTGTGCCTGCATGTTCCGAGTGGAATCGCATTCCACCCGGAACATTTAATTCCTTACATCTCGCTGACAAAGTCTGGCAGCGAGATGTAAATGCGCGCAGCCATGATTTTCACTTACCGCCGCCCCCACCGGAAGTCACGTGCACGATCACGTAACTTTCAGTGGTTGCAGCCGGCATTGAAAGTAAAGCACCGTATCTGCAGTTCTCAGCTCTGTAGCTTAGATCTGCAGATAGTGCAGAGCGATCGGATTGCTGATTGTTATAGCCCCCAAGGGGGACTAGTAAAATAAAAAAAAAATTAAAAAAGTTTAAAAAAATAAAAAAAACAAAAAAAACTTAAAAGTTCATATCACCCCCCTTTCGCCCCATTGAAAATTAAAGGGTTAAAAAAATAAAAAATATACACATATTTGATATCGCCTCGTTCAGAAACGCTCGATCTGTCAAAATATAAAATCAATTAATCTGATCAGTAAACGGAGTAGCGGCAAAAAAATTCCAAACGCCAAAATTACGTTTTTTTGGTCGCCGCAAGTTTTGCGCAAAATGCAATAACAGGCAATAAAAACGTAGCATCTGCGCAAAAATGGTACCATTAGAAACGTCAGATCAAGACGCAAAAAATAAGCCATCACTGAGCCATAGATCCCAAAAAATGAGAATGCTACGGGTTTCAGAAAAGGTGTAAAACGTGCGCCACTTTTATTGGGCAAACTTGTGATTTTTTTAACCCCTTAGATACAAGTAAATCTATACATGTTTGGTGTCTACAAACTCGCACCGACCTCAGGCATCACAATGACACATCAGTTTTACCACATAGTGAACACGATGAATAAAATATCCCAAAAACTATTGTACGATCACACTTTTTTTGCAGTTTTTTCACACTTGGAATTTTTTTGCTGTTTTCCAGTACACTATATGGTAAAACCTATGGTTTCATTTAAAAGTACAACTCGTCCCACAAAAAACAAGCCCTCATATGGCAAAGATTGACGGAAAAATAAAAAAGTTACGGCTCTCGGAAGAAGGGGAGCAAAAAACAAAAATGCAAAAACGGAATGTGCCTGGGGGCTGAAGGGGTTAAAACGCTGCAGTTGAAAACGCTGCGGAAACGCATGAAAAAAAGCAAAGTGCGCACATGGCCTTAGGCACCCAATTCGAAGGTTGCCCCAAAGCAGCTTTGTTGTGTGCATGAGACCTTACGTTCCAGCTAAATAAAGACAGAAAAGCACTCTGAATATGGGCTTATGGTGACTTTATAGTTTATATTTCCTTCAATCATTTCAATTCCTTTTCATTTATTGATAAAGCTGACTGACAACTGACCTTGACACTGCTGAACCATATACACCCTTTGGCTACATTTATGCAAGTAATTATTGTAGTTTGTAGAGTTGCCAATCTTCATTTCCTTTATGATGACCACATTGCCTTCTATTTCTTTATTTTACTGAATTGGAAGTTGCTGACACTCACACCATGCAGGGCCATTATTTGCTGCCTACTTTTGTCCTTCCGACTGCCACAGTTTACTGGATCACTACCTGTCTTGCAGGGACTTGTCCTCCAAATTCCAGTTTGTTCAGAAGGAATAGCTATCACTGAGTACCTGAAAATACAACTAGTTCTCAAAAGAGGAGCATAATTGTTGAGTTAATTACATTGTATACTAGGCTATTATGCCCTACAAACAAAAGTTGTATACAATACTAACTTCTTCATATGTAAGTGAATATATTTACATGAAACTTTTCTCACATAAATATTTTGAGTAATACCTTCAGACTTTATAATATAATTATCCAATAAAGGTACAGGTAAAATATATTTTTTACCGTAAAAGGTATCAACCACTGAGAACTGTACGTTTTTTTAAACAATTTTTTTCCAATAAAGGTGGCATTCTGATACATAACACACTGAAATGTTGTAATATATCATTCTACAGTTTGGTGGCTCAGTGGTTAGGGGCCCTGGGTTCCAGTCTATGCGGATTTCCTCAAGGCATTATGGTTTCCTCCCAGACTCCAAACATATATTTAGAATATAAACTGTGAGTCCCACAGAGGACATTGGGTGATGACAATGGAGAATATGTTGTTCTATACAAGTTATATAAATAAACAAACACAAATCTACTATAAAAAGTCTTAAAACTATTCTTCTTTCTTTACTGTTTTTCTTATATTATTTCCATAGTGTAATAAACATTCCCATAAGTGAAAAATCTAGTTCTAGTGACACAGCCATCCAAACAGCAGTCACTGGATTAGTGGAGTATTTCTGAAGAAACAGTGAACACCTTGTGTATTAGAACGGTCTTAGAAAAAATAGTGGTCTTTTTCATGTTAATCTTTCACAGTATTCTTTCATATGTAGGCGTATTGTCATAGCACTGTTAGAAAGCAACCTGGCAGCTATTGTCCCCAGGGAATAATAATTATATTTGCCTTTCAGGTTCAAAAATATACAATGCACACGCTAGCATGGTATTGTAATATAAAGAAACGTACTGTCTATTAACTGTCTTTGCTAAATACTAAATACTTTTATTATTGTTTGTTTTTATATTAGTATGTAGCCTAACTTCACTTTTAAGTCTATCATAAGGAAAACATTGGACACCTTGTATTTCAACCATTTCTACCATAGAGTGTTTGGTTTGGCTTCTTATCCTAAGTCATGTACAAGACACATTAAAGCAGGGGTGGGGAACCTCCGGCCCACGGGCCGCATGTGGCCTGCCATGAACTTTTCTGGGGCCCCCGGGCAGATTCCCAGGGGAGGCAGTGCTCGTGCTTTCACCGCAGTTTTGCAGGCCGTCAGCCGTTTAAATCCACACATTGCTGCTTGTGCGCACCAATGTGTTCTCCCGTCGGCCAGTGCTAATGTGATCAGGACTTACTTTGTGGGCAGGTCCCACAGCTACCTCACAGCTTCCAGCGTTGTGTGCTCGCCCCCTGCCCTCCGGAGCTCTGTGCCCGCCTTCTCCTTCTGATGCTGTGTGCCCGCCCCCTGCCCTCCGGAGCTCTGTGCCTGCCTTCTCCTTCTGATGCTGTGTGCCTGCCCCCTGACCTCCGGAGCTCTGTGCTCGCCTTCTCCTTCTGATGCTGTGTGCCTGCCCCCTGCCCTCCGGAGCTCTGTGAACACCTTCTCCTTCTGATGCTGTATGCCCGCCCCCTGCCCTCCGGAGCTCTGTGCCCACATTCTCTTTCCAATGCTGTGTGTCTGGCGCCTGCACTCCGGTGCTGTGAATGCGATGCTGCTGTGAGTCCAGCACCGGCCCTCTGCTGTTATATGCCCTGTCCAGTGCTTTGTACCTCCCCACCCCAGTTCTGTAAACCCTCTCCCCCAGAGTTGCATGAAACCGTCAGCGCAGTGTGCCCCCCCAATGTCCTGTGTGCACCCCCCATCCTGTGTGCAGCCCCCCAGTCCTATGTGCAGCCCATCACCCAGACCTGTGTACAGCCCATCACCCAGTCCTGTGTGCAACCCCCCCATCCTGTGTGCAGCCCCCCAGTCCTATGTGCACATCCCCCAGTCCTGTGTGCCGCCCATCCCCAATCCTGTGTGCAGCCCATCCCCCAGTCCTGTGTGCAGCCCATCCCCAATCCTGTGTGCAGCCCATCCCCCAATCCTGTGTGCAGCCCATCCCCCAATCCTGTGTGCAGCCCATCCCCCAATCCTGTGTTTGCAGCCCATCCCCCAATCCTGTGTTTGCAGCCCATCCCCCAATCCTGTGTGCAGCCCATCCCCCAATCCTGTGTGCAGCCCATCCCCCAGTCCTGTGTGCAGCCCATCCCCCAGTCCTGTGTGCAGCCCATCCCCCAGTCCTGTGTGCTGCGCATGCCCCAGTCCTGTGTGAAGCCTGTGTGTAGCCTATCCCCCAGTCTTGTGTGAAACCCCCCCATTCCTGTCTGCAGCCCCCCCAGTCCTGTGAGCAGCCCCCCGTGATGTCTGTGCCTCCCCCCAGTGATGTCTGTGATCCCTCCAGTGATGTCTGTGCCCCAGCCCCTCTTGTGGTGTCTGTGCCCCAGCCCCTCTTAAGGTGTCTGTGCCCCCAGCCCCTCTTGTGGTGTACATGCCCCCAGCCCCTCTTGTGGTGTGCATGCGCCCAGCCCCTCTTGCGGTGTGCATGCCCCCAGCCCCTCTTGTGATGTGCATGCCCCCAGCCCCTCTTGTGATGTGCATGCCCCCAGCCCCTCTTGTGATGATGTGCATGCCCCAGCCCCTCTTGTAATGTGCATGCCCCCAGCCCCTCTTGTGATGTGCATGCCCCCAGCGTCTCTTGTGATGTGCATGCCCCCAGCATCTCTTGTGATGTGCATGCCCCAAGCGTCTCTTGGGATGTGCATGCCCCTAGTGTCTCTTGTGATGTACATGCCCCCAGCATCTCTTGTGATGTGTATGCCCCCTGCATCTCATGTGACTTACACATCACATTGGAGATGCTGGGGGCATATACATCAGATTGGAGATGCTGGGGACATTTACATGTCCCCAGCCCCTTGTGTAATGTATGTGCCCCCAGTGTCACCTGTAATGTACATACAGTAGTCTCAGCGTCTCCTATGTGATGTATATACAGCAGTCACAGCTTCTCCTATGTGATGTATATGCGCTCTGTGTCTCCTGTGATGTATATACAGTGTCTGTTATGTGATGTATAAGATTTACCAATCTTATTATCACAAAGAGTTGACTATGCTCCAGACGGAGACAAACCTGAAAAACCAGTTGCGAGAAGAAACATGATTAGTATCACCGAACATCACAGCTGCACCAAAGAGAAGCCGCTTCAGCTATCATAGTAAGGGTGAGTTAATTAATTGTTTCATCAAATATAGCAGGGTCATTTAAACATTGATAATTTTGTGCGGCCCCCGAAGGTTGGTAGAAATTTCCAAATGGCCCCCGGCTGGAAAAAGGTTCCCCACCCCTGTATTAAAGGATCAATATTGACTTTTTAGGATTGATAAATTCAATAGGTGGCGCTAGAGTTCAAGTCCTCTTCCTTTACGAAGAGTCTATTTTCACATTTAATTTCTCAGAGGAGCATCTTATGGCCTATAAGGCTCCTTATCCTTGTTGGTGATCTCCACAAGGAGAAACGATTCCCTTTAAGACAACCATTTCTGAATAACTATTTTGAATCAATGACAAAAAATAAAATAAAAAAATTGGTAGATACCAATCTCCATATTGTTTGAAACAACACTAGAAACTTATTATATGGAAGTATAGTGGTAAATGATGTTTTTAATGCTTCATGTGTTATTTCACTTTTTTAATACCTACACTCTTCTTCACTCTTATATGAGGCAAAGTTTTAATTAACAGATTTATTTTTAGTTTTTATTCTTGATTATATAACGCTATTATATTCCATAGTGCTTTACAGACATTAACATCATCACTGTCCACATTTGGGATCACAATTAGGGATGATCGAATACTTCGATTAATCGGCTTTGCGAATATTTTTCAAATGCTATTCGACTATTCGATGCGCATTTAAGTCTATGGAAAGCCCGAATAGTTCTGAATAGTTGTTTTTCGGGCTTCCCATAGACTTACATTGCGCATAGAATATTCGCAAATAGTCGAATAGCAGCGAGGTATTCGGAAAATATTCGCAAAGCCGAATAATCAAAGTATTCGATCATCCTTAATCACAATCTGAACATATATTAAAAAAAGAGCTATTGTGATAAAATGTACTGAGTATCCAATAATATCTTCAAAGTGGTTGTCTCATTAGAAAATATATTTGGATGGAGGCAAAAACAATATTGGAAGTTGGTATTTTTTATGTATTTTTTTAACTTCAAAAGGGGTGTTATAGTGCAATACATGAATGTACAAAAATCATCTAAAAAAAGTTTACAAGATGTAGTGGAAATCTTAAAACTTATGTTCTCTTACAACTGAATAGTAACTAGAAAAAAAAATCTAAACATGTTCTGCTTTACTAGAGCTTAACACCCACCAGTCTTCATTCTGACTCACCAGACATAAAAGTGTTCTTCTGTCATCTCAGTCATGTTTCTCAGTCATTCTGACTGGTTTCCTGAACGTGAAAACGATTTTTAACCTGCATGGAGAGTGTTTGTGCCTAACAATGGCCCTATCTAAGCATGTTTCATTAAAGGCTTAGCTGTGTCAGGCTTCTGTCATTTCTCTTTAAGAATGTGGTCATCCACACTAGGGTAATGCTATTAAAACAACATCCTTTATACACCCAAAATGTCTTTATATAGTAAATGCCTAATTTCTCTAAAACCTATATAACTGTAAGGGAATGAATATTATTAGTAAAAGCTGCTTGAACTATAATATATATATATATTTTTATATATATATATATATATATATATATATATACAGTGGAACCTTGGTTTAAGAGTAACTTTGTTTGAGAGCGTTTTGCAAGACAAGCAAAGCTTTCTAAAAATGTGTAACTTGGTTTAAGAGCAATGCTTTGCAATAAGAGCAAATACTCACCATGCACACGTCCGGTTCTGTCCTTTCACCACGCTCTGACCCGCTCTTGAGGTAACTTTCTGTACATATTGTGATGGTGGGCTATGGGGGAGGTGTATCTTGCTGTACAGATTATTATTTCAAGCTGGGTTCATTGTCTTATTTGAACTACTTCTGTGTACATTTCTATTGTTGTAGGTAATCACCCCCTAAAATTCAAGGTTATATCCTCCTGAGGCACTTCCATCCCTGGGAGTAGGGGGAGGTGGGCCTAGAGTCCAACTAGTGTAAACTCTGCTTACCTGGGAGATTCAGTCAGTCTGTGTGAAACTTGAAGAAGGAAGATTGATCCTCTGGGAGGGAATAGCAGAGGCTGCATCCTAGAGCCGGTGTATGGACAGTTACAGACTGGAGATCAGTGGCCCGTGGGATTGTGTGGAACTCTTTGGACTACTGTAAGGACGATTGCTTTGTTATCCGGTCCGAGGATTGTCGGGAAGGGCCCCCGAATCTGTTTTATGTGGACTTATCGTGTGCTGTTCCAGTGTTCTTGTGAATAAACCTGTTGGATCGTCCCTCGGCCTCGTCCATCCTTTGCTCTGTTGTACACTCCCGTCACAAACTGGTTGGCAGCGCTGGGATCAGAGCAGAAGGAATGGAGGACAATGGCTCAACATCAGGAACCAGCACTGCAGAGTACAAGACCTGGACTTTGGGGAGCCTGCAATCAAAGGCCCGTGAAGTAGGAGTTCGTTTCAAAGAAATCTCCAAGGAGCAGCTGATTGAGGCGCTAGAAGGAGTCTGCTCGCAAAATGACGTGGAGGAAGGATCCTCACAGCAAACGGAAGAAAGACGGCATCCGGAGGTAAATACCCAAAAAAGTCAGTGGGTTGTGTGGTATGAGGAAGAGATGGCACTGCTGGGAGATGAGGTCACCACTGAATATAAGATGGATGCTATTCGCAGAGCTCAAGAGAGGGCAGCATTGCTGGAGAGGAGATTTGCTGTGGAAGCAGCTAGAGGCCCCAGACAAACTTTAACCACAGCACCAACTATGAGGGAATTCTCCAGAGTGTCCCGCAAGGACTTTAAGCCGTTTAATGAAGCTGCAGGTGACATTGGGGGCTTCTTTCAGGACTTTGAGCATCAGTGCCGATTAATGGAAGTCCCAGAAAGAGAGCGAGTCAGACACCTGGTGGGCCTCCTAGAGGGGGGAGCTGCTGAAGCCTATAGAGCTATGGACCCTCGGTGGAACTGTGAGTATGCGGAGATTAAACAGACTATTCTAGAACATTATGCTGTGACCCCAGACACTTACAGGACTCAGTTCCGTGCTTTAGCCTGTGATGGGGAAGTGTCTTTTAAGATATATGCTCATAGACTCAAACAAATATGTAATCGCTGGCTGGAGGCAGAGGAGGCCTTATCTTGGGAGACCTTCCTGCAGGTCATCCTAAAAGAACAATTCTTTGCCCAGTGCCCCGCTGAGATCCGGGAATGGGTGCATGAGAGAAAACCAGCGACAGTGGAACAAGCTGCTGCTCTAGCTGATGAGGTGCTCACTATCAAGCCTCAGTGGAGGGTTCTGTTGGAGGATGGAGAGACGCCTAACAGCTCCACAACACCGGATGCCCCCAGTTATTCTGTCCCCATTGTTCCCCGTTCCTCTAAGCCACCACATGTTGATACCCGTGTTCATGTGCCTCCAGTTGCTTCTACTACATTTTCTGGAATGCGACGAGGAGAGAAAGTAGAAGAGCGAAGATGTTATAGCTGTGGACATCCCGGACATCTGCGGGCCACATGCCCATCTATCCAGTGGAGTCATCCACCAAATCGACAACCACCTCCAGCACCTGCACCTCCCTATCAGTCACCAAGGTCTCCTACCTACTTCTCCAGAAGGCAAACTGGAAGGAGTGAGACGCAGCGCAGATGTTATCAATGTGGGCAGCCTGGTCATCTGCAAGCTCACTGTCCAGGTGTTCAGAGGCAGAACAGCTGCAGACCACCTTTGCCTGTCCATTATCTACAGACACCCTCAACAGGAGAAGAGCTGGATTCTGGCCCTGATGATTTGCCAAGTGACTCTGATATGTTGACTTCCCTACCAGGAGTCTATGGAGTGCGAGCCACAGCCACCCGTTCTTATGATCTTCAGCATAAACATCTACAGGAGGTTGTGCTGGATGGCCAAAAAGTTGTTGGCTTTCGTGACACTGGGGCTTTTCTCACCATCGCAGATCCCCGAGTAATTCAACCAGAAGCAATTCAAAAGGGACCAGGAATTGCCATTGAATTGGCTGGAGGTACTCAGCGATATATTCCAAGAGCGAGTGTGACCCTGGATTATGGCTTTGGGGCAAAACAATGCATAATTGGTGTGATGAGTGGCCTTCCTGCAGACATTCTCCTAGGCAATGATGTGGGAGATATACAATGCCGATTTGTGGGTGCATAAAGCAGAGTTTGAGTGAGGGAATACACAAAAGGAACCTTGTCCTTCCAACCCTATCGCTCTACAGGGGATTACCTACACCTTTTCCATCCAATACAAGTGTGGAAGCCAACACCAGAATGCTGATGGACTGTCCCAGCCAGAAGAACCATAGACTATTCACAGCTGAGCAACATGGACGTAAGTGAGATGGCCAGAGGTCTGTGTAGACCTCGTGGCATACTCACTTATTAAAAAGGGGGGACAGGTTGTGATGGTGGGCTATGGGGGAGGTGTATCTTGCTGTACAGATTCCTATTTCAAGCTGGGTTCATTGTCTTATTTGAACTACTTCTGTGTACATTTCTATTGTTGTAGGTAATCACCCCCTAAAATGCAAGGTTATATCCTCTTGAGGCACTTCCATCCCTGGGAGTAGGGGGAGGTGGGCCTAGAGTCCAACTAGTGTAAACTCTGCTTACCTGGGAGATTCAGTCAGTCTGTGTGAAACTTGAAGAAGGAAGATTGATCCTCTGGGAGGGAATAGCAGAGGCTGCATCCTAGAGCCGGTGTATGGACAGTTACAGACTGGAGATCAGTGGCCCGTGGGATTGTGTGGAACTCTTTGGACTACTGTAAGGACGATTGCTTTGTTATCCGGTCCGAGGATTGTCGGGAAGGGCCCCCGAATCTGTTTTATGTGGACTTATCGTGTGCTGTTCCAGTGTTCTTGTGAATAAACCTGTTGGATCGTCCCTCGGCCTCGTCCATCCTTTGCTCTGTTGTACACTCCCGTCACACATATATACTGTATATCATTGTACAGTATATACGATATAGCATATCTATCAATTCGCATTTGTGGATACAGTATACAGTATTCTACTTTCTTATTGATAACCAGTGCAGCACATTGCTTGTATTGTACCTCCCGCACACCAACAATTCTATTGTAAGCTAGCGTATAGTTTAATTTGTTTTATATGTTTTTACTGTACAGTATTTTGTATTAGTGTACTGTAATAATTTTATATGAATACAGGACATTATTTTATATTACTGTAATAAGTTTGTATAAATACAGTAAATATTTTTGGGTTGGGGAACGAATTGTCTGAGTTTCAATTATTTCCTATGGGAAAATTCGCTTTGATATAAGAGTAACTTGGTTTAAGAGCACACTCCCAGAACCAATTATGCTCGTAATCCTAGGTTCCACTGTATATATATATATATACGGTACATACCCACAGACACATTAAATATCAACAGAGTGTATACACCTCTCACATTTTTGGAAATAGTTTTTTTATATCTTTTCATGTAACAACACTGACGATATGACACTTTGATAAAATGTAAAGTAGTCAGTGTACAGCTTGTATAACAGTGTAAATTTGGTGTGCTCCCTAAATAACTCAACACACAGCCATTAATTTCAATACTGGTTGCAACAAAAGTGAGTGCATCCCTCAGTGAAAATGGACAAATTGTGTTCAAAGTGTTAATATTTTGTGTCACCGCCATTGTTTTCAAGCACTGCCTTAACTCTTTGTGCATGGGCTTTAGGGGAGGCTTCTTTCATGGATGACACCCATGCATCCTATTCCTCTGCAGTGTAAACAATATTGTGTCATGGGAAACAAACAACCCCAATTTGGCTTTCTATTTCTATAGCTAACTGCTATAGAACCTTTCTCTATAGAACCCTTCTCTATAGAACCCATCTCTTCATGAGACGCTCCTATTTAGGTGTTGAATTCCATGGTCAGTCTGGACGTCGCTGTGAGATTGTTGCAGTTACATCTTTGTTGAATTTTTGTATCACTTTTGCTTCATTATTCTGTCTGCTGAATAAAGCTTTGCTGATCTTCTTGTGGCCTTTGCCTTTCTAGTATAAAGAAATTAATTTCTTTCTCAGGTCTTGTGACATTTCTGCTCCATATGGTAACATTGCTGACAGCATGAAATGGGAAAGGGTTTTCTTCATTAAGTAATGACCTATTATAGTCAGCTGTCTGCGGGACACCTGTTTAATGAATAACACAAGTTGGCAAGGGTAAAATAGTTTGAAAAGCAAGAGGTGATTTTTATATACTTTCAATCACTGAACTCAGTAAAAATATAGAAAAAATTCCACTGACAAACACTGACTACAGGCTTTATCTTACACTGTACTTTCACCCCTTTGCTTGACCTTTGGTGTAAAACTAGGTGATCAGGACCTCCACATGTAGTTTATTCTGTTTGTGTAGAAGAACTACAACAGTGGTCTAAAGGGAAGAAAGAGACTTTCGTTTTGGCGTGCCTAGGGAATCGCAAAATCATAGTGATAATTGCTGCTCTTTTATGTGAAACGTAGAGGGATTCAACCCAAAAATAAGAAGGAAATTATATGAGGGGCTGCTAAGTCTGTGGCTTTGTGATCTTTTTCGGTTTCTATGGTAACTAATTTTACATCACATGAAAGCCTTATGTGTTTAATATATGTTTTCAAAATGTTGTTTTGATCCTTATGGCAACAGTGTTCTACGCATGCGGGAAAACAAAATGGTGGAGTCTAATGCCACATTCACAGCAACTGAGAGCAGAGGAGTGATAAAATTCTTGTTTCTGCAATGAAAGTCCGTGAAGGATATTCATGGTGATATGTCGCAGACTTTGGGGATCAATGTCCTTCATATTCCACAGTTAAGAACTGGGTTGCCAAGTTTAAAACAGACCACTTCAGCACCAATGATGAGGAACGTCCTGGACTACTGAGAGTGGTTGTTGTTCCGGAGATCGTTGATGCTGTGCACAACCTCATACTGGAGAATTAATGAATTTCAGCTAAAGCAATAGCAGACATCATGGGGATTTCCCGTGAACGTGTTTGTGTTATTATTAGTGATGAGCGAGTATACTTGTTACTACTCGGTACTCGCACGAGTATCACTGTACTCGGGCTACTCGGCGGGGACCGAGTAATCTCGCGATACTCGTGCTGTACTCGTGGTCTTCATCCCTGCATGTTGGCGCTCTTTTGAGAGCCAGCCCTCATGCAGGGATTGGCTGGCAGACCACTGCAATGCCACAGCCCTGTTAGTTGTGGAATTGCAGTGATTGGCCGGCCTGCACAGCGTGACCGAGCCTTTATACCGGCGGGCGCGCTGTGCTCTGCACACAGCCATCTAGACAGTCAGTGCAGGGAGTGTTGCTGCTTCAGGGAAAGGTTTCCTTTATAGTTATTTCCGTAGCAGGGCTGCAAACAGTGTGACCAGAAGTCTTTCTCAGGACTATTCTAGTTGTATACAGGCAGGGTATAGCCAGGTCGGAGTACAGTAGCAGAGTCCTTCTCAGGACTATTGTTGCTGTATACAGGCAGGGTATAGCCAGGTCGGAATACAGGCTAGTGACCAGAAGAGTCCTTGTCAGGACTATTGTAGCAGTATACAGGCAGGCAGGCAGGCAGGGTATATAGCCATTCCTAGTGGTGACCGTATACCAGCCTTCATCAAATCTGGGGCTGGTGTACACAGTCTAAAACAGTCCAGATAGTGTCAGACTTCTCAGTAATTGTCGCTCCTAAAAACTTGTTAGGTTCTTAGTGCGTCCGTGCTTGCATTTAAAAACCGCACGTGTGTGCCTGTCGGTGGCAGCGTACAGGTGCACGTTTTGCACAAACTATTATATAACGCACAAGTCTAGTGAATAATACACGTCAGTCAGCAGTGTCTGATAGTGTCAGACTTCTCAGTAATTGTCGCTCCTAAAAACCTGTTAGGTTCTTAGTGCGTCCGTGCTTGCATTTAAAAACCGCACGTGTGTGCCTGTCGGTGGCAGCGTACAGGTGCACGTTTTGCACAAACTATTATATAACGCACAAGTCTAGTGAATAATACACGTCAGTCAGCAGTGTCTGATAGTGTCAGACTTCTCAGTAATTGTCGCTCCTAAAAACCTGTTAGGTTCTTAGTGCGTCCGTGCTTGCATTTAAAAACCGCACGTGTGTGCCTGTCGGTGGCAGCGTACAGGTGCACGTTTTGCACAAACTATTATATAACGCACAAGTCTAGTGAATAATACACGTCAGTCAGCAGTGTCTGATAGTGTCAGACTTCTCAGTAATTGTCGCTCCTAAAAACCTGTTAGGTTCTCAGTGCGTCCGTGCTTGCATTTAAAAACCGCACGTGTGTGCCTGTCGGTGGCAGCGTACAGGTGCACGTTTTGCACAAACCATTATATAACGCACAAGTCTAGTGAACTAGTGAATAATACACGTCAGTCAGCAGTGTCTGATAGTGTCAGACTTCTCAGTAATTGTCGCTCCTAAAAACCTGTTAGGTTCTTAGTGCGTCCGTGCTTGCATTTAAAAACCGCACGTGTGTGCCTGTCGGTGGCAGCGTCAGGCTCCATATTGTCCCTGGATAGAGACGTGCATGATGGCCTGTAAACCTGAAGTGCCCATTGTAAGGAAGTGGGTCTATTGTAGTATAGCCCTTAGGCAGGGCAGCCAAAAATTTGGAGGCTCCACATTGTCCCTGGATAGGGATGTGCATGAAGGCCTCAAAACATTGTTCCCATTGCAAATGAGCGGGTCTCCTGTCGTTGTAATGCCCATTCTGAAAGAATGGGCGAAAAAATTTACCACTGGGGGTATACCTGAAACAACGGCCTAACTATTGTAATGGTCATCATGATGGCGCATGAGGAGAAGGAGGAGCAGTCCAGCGATTAGCCAAAGTCCAGAAGTGTGTTACCATGGGTGAGTGGAGGTACATGGCAAATTCCCGTTACAAACTTCCGCTGTCATTTGCTGGTGGTGTGGTGAAGTCTGGCCCAATCCAACCCTTGTTCATCTTGATCAGAGTCAGCCTGTCAGCATTTTCAGTTGACAGGCGGGTGCGTTTATCTGTAATGATTCCACCTGCGGCACTAAAAACACGCTCTGACAAAACGCTAGCGGCAGGGCAGGCCAGGATTTCCAAGGCGCAGAGAGCCAATTCATGCCACGTGTCCAGCTTGGATACCCATTAAATGTAAGGCACAGAGGAATGTCGGAGTACAATTGTTTGATCTGCAAGGTACTCCTTGAGCATCTGGGCAAACTTAGGATTTTTTGTGGCACTACCCCGCACCTCAGGGGCTGTGGTATGTGAGGGGCTGAGAAAACTGTCCCACATCTTAAAGACTGTTCCCCTACCTCTGGCGGATTGGACTTGTGCCCCTCTCGGCTGTACGCCTTGGTTGTCCACTGATTCCTGACCTATGCCGCTAGCGTTTTGTGAGGGGAATGCTTTGCCTACTTCCGTGACTATGGCCTTCTGTAACTGCTGCATTTTGCCTGACCTCTCCGACTCGGGAATAAGAGACATAAAGTTCTCCTTTTAGCGTGGGTCTAACAGTGTTACCAACCAGTAATGATTGTCGGCCAAGATGTTCTTAACGCGAGGGTCACGAGACAGGCAGCTTACCATAAAGTCAGCCATGTGTGCCAGACTCTTAACAGCCATCACTTCAGTATCCTGACCAACACGATGACTGAACATGCTGTCCTCCTCCTCCTCCTCCTCATCATCTACCCTGTCCTCTGGCCAGCCACGCTGAACCGAGGATATGACTGCATGTCATATGCTCAATTTGGCTGGAGAGTTGCTCCATGTCTTCATCCTCCTCCTCGTCATAGTCCTCCACTGCACGTTGTGATGAGACGAGGCTGGGCTGTGTGTTATCACCCACACCCACTACTGTTTCTTGCTCCAACTCATTGCGCTCCGCCTGCAATGCATCATGTTTGTTTTTGAGCAGAGACCATTTTAGAAGGCAGAGAAGCGGTATGGTGACGCTAATAATGTCGTCATCGCCGCTCACCATCTTGGTGGAGTCCTCAAAGTTTTGGCGGATGGTACATAGGTCGGACATCCATCTCCACTCCTCAGGTGTTATGTGTGGAGTTTGACCCATTTCCCTACGGCTTGGGTGATGCAGGTACTCAACAACTGCCCTCTTCTGCTCACATATCCTGACCAACATGTGCAGAGTTGAATTCCAACGCGTAAGGACATCACACACCAGTCTGTGAGCCGGAAGATGCAAATGGCGCTGAAAGCCGGCAAGGTCGGCTGAAGCAGTAGGTGACTTTCGAAAATGTGCAGACAGGCGGCGAACTTTTACCAGCAGATCAGACAGCTCTGGGTATGACTTTAGAAACCGCTGAACCACGAGGTTGAGCACATGGGTCACGCATGGACCATGTGTCAGCTGGCCTCGCCTCAAAGCCGCCACCAGGTTCTGGCCATTGTCACACACAACCTTTCCTGGCTTTAGGTTCAGAGGTGTGAGCCAGTGATCTGCATGCTGTTTCAGAGCTGTCCACACCTCTTCTGCATTGTGGGGTTTGTCACCTATGCAGATTAGCTTCAGCACAGCCTGTTGCCGCTTCGCCGAGGCAGTGCTGCAGTGCTTCTGTGTCGCCCTGGACAGGCCAGGGGCCACAGAGCACAACACTTACACACCCCACACTACCTGCAGGCACATCATAGTCAAAACACAAAATCCTTGTTGCCTTCCCCAGGGACTGTTGTCCACACAAGGGGGTGGAGCCAGGCGGTTGGTCTCCACCCACCAAGGAGTTCACAGTCCTGGAGGAGGGAAAACACAGGCAGTGAGAGTTAAGCTAAGGAAGTGGAAGGAGGAAAGTAGCAGAGAGGAGAAAAGTGACAGCAAAGAGCCTGAAGTTGGTCCGGGTGTGTGGCCCGGACAGGACAGCAAGGTTGGCAGGATGTGGTGACCGTCTGCAGTGGAGGCCGATTGGAGTCTGCCGTAAGGACCGTGGACGGGTGGTGACCCGGCGGTACCGGACCGGTATACAAAGAGAAGCCAGCACCATTGGCAGGGGCCTTTCGGATACCGGCAAGGCTTGGTGTCGCCGTGAATTTGCCAAATCCGTTAGTGAAGGGGACCTCCGGGTTTCCAAACAGCCAAGTCCCGATAGAAGGCAACCGTCCAACCGTGAAGGGGAGACATCGCCACCGCCAAGGGCAACCGTCTCCCAGGGCCAGCGCCTGTGGGCAAAAGGGGCTCCTCCGGCCCATATCCAGGTCGGGGAGCGGGTTACCAGTGGGAACCCATCGCTACCAACACTGAACTTAGGTGCAGGGAGAGACAGTCATCACTAACCTGCAGGGAGGAACAACCGCAGCCGTCCGAGGGACCTGTCCATCCAGCCGCTTGTTTTACCGTGAACTATGTCATCATCATTGGGCTGAGTGAGTACCTCCGTGCCGTGCGGCACAGTGCTGCCCCTGCGACCCTGCACCTCATTAGGCCCCGCAACCCGCCTGTCATCCATCTCTACCCCATCACCGGGCCCCGGGACAACCAACCCCCCCTACCCACGGAGGGGAGAAATAACAACAAAGCTGCTCCCTGTCACAGGCTCCCGGGTTCCCCGTCCAGAGCAGCGGTGGTGTCCACACAATCACCACAACCGTGGGTGGCGTCACGGACAATATCCCCAAAACCCAAACTACCCCTTTTCACTCACGGGCGAGGAGCGCCGCTCGAGTCCCCGGGATCCGGCCATCGCTCGAGCCACCGAGCAGCAGCAGCCATAGAGCAGCGGCAGCCGGACCCGAGCAGTGGGAGAGCGCAGCGTCCTCTCCTCCGCCTGCGACACTTCCAGCTTGAGACTGGTGTGGAGGGTAAAGTGGATGAGGATGCGCAGGAGGAGGAGGAGGCTGAGGAGCATGACATTCCGGAGCTGTAGAGTGTGGGTGAAACCCTGACTGAGGTAGGGCCTGCAAAACTTGGTGTGGGAAGGACGTGTTCCGTCCCTCACTCAGACTGGGTCCCAGCTTCCACAATATTAACCCAGTGTGCCGTCAACGAGATGTAGCGGCCTTGCCCACAAGCACTTGTCCACGTGTCTGTGGTTAGGTGGACTTTGGCTGAAACAGCGTTGTTCAGGGCACGTGTGATGTTTTGTGACACGTGGTTATGCAATGCGGGAACGGCACACCGGGAGAAATAGTGGCGGCTGGGGACCGAGTAACGTGGGACAGCTGCCGCCATCAGGTCGCGGAATGCTTCTGTCTCCACCAGCCTAAAAGGCAACATTTCCAGCGCAAGCAGTCGCGAAATGTTAGCATTTAGAAGTGTGGCATGTGGGGCGTTGGCAGTGTATTTGCGCCTGCGTTCAAAGGTTTGCTGAATGGATAACTGAACGCTGCGCTGGGACAAGGACGTGCTTGATGATGGTGTTATTTCTGCGTGGGCAACTGCAGGTGCAGGGCCGGAGGAGGCTTGTTCGCGGGCAGCATGGACAGGGGATTGGCTTGCATGCACAACAAGCGAAGACGTAGCAGTGACATCAGCAAGCACTGCTCCTCGACTCTGTTGTACATCCCACAAAGTCGGGTGCTTGGCTGACATGTGCCTGATCATGCTGGTGGTGGTCAGGCTGCTAGTTTTGGTACCCCTGCTGATGATGGCATGGCAGGTGTTGCAAATGGCCTTTTTAGAATCATCTGGAGCCAACTTAAAAAACTGCCAAACTCGGGAAGACCTAACATTTGTACAGGCATCTTGTGTCGTGTTGTTGTTCCGGGGAACGGTTGCCTGACGTCTGCCTGGGGCCACCACCCTGCTTCTTATTGCCTGTTGGGATGCTACGCCTCCCTCCCCCTGTGCACTGCTGTCCTCGCTCTGCATATCCTCCTGCCAGGTTGGGTCAGTTACTGGATCATCCACCACGTCGTCTTCCTCTTCCGCACCCTGCTCCTCCTCCTGACTTCCTGACAATTGTGTCTCATCATCGTCCACCCCTTGTTGAGACACGTTGCCAACTTCGTGAGAACGTGGCTGCTCAAATATTTGGGCATCTGTACATACAATCTCGTCATGGCCCACTTCAACAGGAGCTGGCGAGAGGCCAGAATGTGTGAATGGAAACGTGAACAGCTCTTCCGATTGTCCAAGTGTGGGATCAGTAATGTCCGTGGACGTGTACTCGGCCTGGTGGTAGGAAGGAGGATCAGGTTCTGAAATGTGCGGTGCAGTATCACGGCTACTGACACTTGACCGTGTGGAAGACAGAGTGTTTGTGGTGGTGCCAATCTGACTGGAAGCATTATCCGCTATCCAACTAACAACCTGTTGACACTGGTCTTGGTTCAAGAGCGGAGTACTGCTGCGGTCCCCAAGAATTTGGGACAGGACTTGCCAGCGAGTAGATGTGGCCCTTTGTTGTGGCGAAATTAGAGCTTCCACATGACCTCGGTCTTTGCCTGCACCACCATCACGTCCACTTCCTTGTTCGTTGCCAACGCCCTTGCGCATTTTGCAATGCTGTGCTGATGTGTATTCACTAGACTTGTGTGTTATATCCAAGTTTGTGCAAAACGCACACAAGTGCACCTGAACGCTGCCACCAACAGGCACACACGTGCGGTTTTTAAATGCAAGCAGGGACGCACTAAGAACCTAACAGGTCTCTATCCAGGGACAATGCTGAGCCTCTCAATTTTTGGCTGCCCTGCCAAAGGGCTATACTACAATAGACCCACTTCCTTACAATGGGCACTTCAGGTTTACAGGCCCTCATGCACGTCTCTATCCAGAGACAACGTGGAGCCTCCCAATTTTTGGCTGCCCTGCCAAAGGGCTATACTACAATAGACCCACTCCCTTACAATGGGCACTTCAGGTTTACAGGCCCTCATGCACGTCTCTATCCAGGGACAACGTGGAGCCTCCCAATTTTTGGCTGCCCTGCCAAAGGGCTATACTACAATAGACCCACTTCCTTACAATGGGCACTTCAGGTTTACAGGCCCTCATGCACGTCTCTATCCAGGGACAATGTGGAGCCTCCCAATTTTTGGCTGCCCTGCCAAAGGGCTATACTACAATAGACCCATCCTTACAATGGGCACTTCAGGTTTACAGGCCCTCATGCACATCTCTATCCAGGGACAACGTGGAGCCTCCCAATTTTTGGCTGCCCTGCCAAAGGGCTATACTACAATATACCCACTTCCTCAAAATGGGCACATTAGACTCAAGAGGCCTTCATGTACGTCTCTTCTCAGGGACATCGAAGTGCCACACAATGTTTTCACGTAAAATCTTTCATGTAATCTCCAAAAGAAACATACACCAGCTCTATCTCACTATTGGGTATGTGCCCTTAACATTTCCGCCATGAAAATTCATTTTGGTGTCATTTTGGAAGGTTTTCTGGTGAGTCCGTAAAAATGGCGTAAAACGCGGACAAAATTGTTCACAGCTGTGACTTTTGAGTGATAAATGCTTCAAGGGATCTTCCCCATGCTGTTGCCATGTCATTTGAGCACTCTTCTGAGACTTTTGTGACATTTTTAGGGTTTCTACATGCTGCCGGGGGTCATTTCATAAAAATACTCGGGTCTCCCATAGGATAACATTGGGTTCGGTGCTCGGGCCGAGTACACGAGTATCTTGGGATGCTCGGCCCGAGCCTCGAGCACCCGAGCTTTTTAGTACTCGCTCATCACTAGTTATTATCCATGAACATTTGAACATCAGGAAGCTATTTGCAAATTGCGTCCCTAAATGTTTGACAACAGATCAGAGCAGCATGCAAGTGAAAACTTCCCGGTCCATTTGGCAGTGTTTCTAGACTGATAAAACTTCCTTGATCGAATGGTCACTATGGATGAGACCTGGATTTATTTGTATGACCCTGAAAACAAGGAGCAGTCAAAAGAGTGGAGGCACAGTGGTTCTCCTTGTCCAAAGAAGTTCAGCGTGCAAAAATAAACCACTAAGGTGATTGCATCTGTGTTCTGGGATAAGGAGGGCGTGTTGCTCGTGGACTACCTTCAAAAGGGTTCCACCATCAATGCAAGGAATTACATTGAACTTTTGGACCAATTGAAGGCAGCTCTGAAGGCCAAAAGGCACGGCAAGCTGCCCAAAGGAATCTTGTTCCTGCAAGACAATGCCTCCGCTCACACTGCATGAGCAACCATGACAAAACTGGCAAAAACTTACAGAACTTAGAATACTGAAAAGTGTGTTGACATCACTGGTGAGTATAAAACCAAAAAGAAAAATTGTATGAAAAATACCCTAAATAATAAATAAAATGCAAGTGCTTAATAGCAGGGTACTTAGTATATACATTTTTGTAAGAAGCCATCCCACCTCATCAAGGTGTACCCATCTGGGACGGTCCCTAACCAACTAAAGATAAAAACATTTTCTATACCTGACTTGTGTCATGTCAAAACTCCAATGTGAATAGTAGCAAGTGGTCATCTGGGTCCAGATTAAATACACAGCACAGTGGAAAGCAAATTAATTGTTCAGCCTCAGTAAAACATAGGCTGCGCCCCTAACTTGCACTAAAGCAAGAGAACAAACAAAAAAAACAAAAAACAGAGCTGTAACAAAAAATCAGTTACCATGCACATTACAAGCATGTAAATGGCAGCCTCTAGACAGGAAAAAAAAACAAAAAGGAAACTTGTATGAAAATTTCAGCTAAAGCAATAGCAGACATCATGGGGATTTCCCATGAACGTGTTTGTGTCATTATCCATGAACATTTGGACATCAGGAAGCTTGCTGCAAAGTGGTTCCCCAAATGTTTGACAACAGATCAGAGCAGCATGCAAGTGAAAACTTCCCGGCCCATTTGTCAGTGTTTCCAGACTGGTAAGAACTTCCTTGATCGACTGGTCACTATGATCGACTGGTCACTATGATCCTTGATCGACTGGTCACTATGCATGAGACCTGGATTTATTTGTATTGTATGACCCTGAAAACAAGGAGCAGTCAAAAGAGTGGAGGCACAGTGGTTCTCCTAGTCCAAAGAAGTTCAGGGTGCAAAAATCAGGCAGTAAGGTGATGGTATCTGTGTTCTGAGATAAGGAGGGTGTGTTGCTGGTGGACTACCTTCAAAAGGGTTCCACCATCAATACAAGGAGTTACAATGAACTTTTGGACTAATTGAAGGCAGCTCTGAAGGCCAAAAGGCACGGCAAGCTGTCCAAAGGAACCTTGTTCCTGCAAGACAACACCTCCACTCACACTGCACGAGCAACCATGGCAAAAACTTTACAGAACTTAGAATACCGATGTAAAAAGTATGTTGACATCAATAGAGAGTATGTGGAATAAATGTAAAGTTTCTTCATCCTATCTCGTTTCTTTCAGGGTAAAGCCAAAGACTTATCAGCAGCCCCTCATATACCTGGGGCTCCCATCAGCGATTCACCCTGTGCCTCATGGTCCAGGAATACCTGTCCCTTCAGCTCCAGAAAAATGTAAAGATACACCTGATTCAGAAGATTCAGAATATGAAGAGCAGGATTCTGATGAAGACTTTCAAGCTAGTACCAACAAGCCACAGCTTTTTGACAGCTCAAATTAAATGACTTAGTTAATGACTTGGACCTTCCTAAACATTCTGCAGAACTTTTTTACTCTAGACTAAAAGAAAAGAACTTGCTAGCTCCTGTTACCTGAGTAGATAAAATAATGATGTGTGTGTGTGGATGTGTGTGTGTGTGTGTGTGGATGTGTGTGTGTGTGGATGTGTGTGTGTGGATGTGTGTGTGTGTGTGGATGTGTGTGTGTGTGGATGTGTGTGTGTGGATGTATGTGTGTGTGTGTGTGTGTGTGTGTGTGTGTGTGTGTGTGTGTGGATGTGTGTGTGTGTGGATGTGTGTGTGTGTGTGGATGTGTGTGTGTGTGGATGTGTGTGTGTGGATGTGTGGATGTGTGTGTGGATGTGTGTGTGTGTGTGTGTGTGTGTGGATGTGTGTGTGTGGATGTGTGTGTGGATGTGTGTGTGTGTGGATGTGTGTGTGTGCGTGTGTGGATGTGTGTGTGGATGTGTGTGTGGATGTGTGTGTGTGTGGATGTGTGTGTGTGTGTGTGTGTGTGTATATATACTGTATGTATATATATATATATATATATATATATATATATATAATATGTGAAAAGACAAGAGATTTGATTAAAATATATACTTTTTTATTATAACACAAGTTAAAAAGTTAAGTATGTAAAAACAAGGGTGTTAGAGTCCTGTGCTGGGTGCCCGTGCATTCATTATCATTTTTTCATATTTTTATTATTTATTTTTCTATTTCAAATTTTTTTTTTCTTCCTTTATCACCTGGCCTTTACAACCACCTCCAATATCTATCTAATCTCCCTCCAGTGTCTTCTACCAATATACCTACTAGGCTCATAGCCCTGCCTCTATATCGTATGCATTTTTATTTTCTATTTTATTTATTTATTTTCATCTTTTCCCTACTTCAGTTCATTTTCCTGTATACTCTCCCTCATAGATGTCCTGATCCCAACAGGTTATATTAGCTCCTGCATGTCAGTCCACCATGTAGCATCTCAAACACCCCCTTCATTACCCCATGCTGTGAGTTGTAGGAGTGGTCCCATTAACACTTCCTGTGGGACATATAAAACCCACCTGGGTTGCAATGCCACCACCCTGAAGAAGGAGCGACTCCTTTGAAATGTGTAGGAAAGCCACGCTCAGTTACAGGCTCCCCACGCACCTGAGCAAAGTGACATCACTTCGCTCCCCCTTTGCGCTCTCCAAACAGAGGAGTTTTCGGCCGAAACTCATTGTCACTGAGCATGCCGCCACTTCCGGCACCACGCTCCACACCGCTTCGGTCAGCATTCCTGCATGCTTGGAAGAGCGCACAAGGTTCTCTCACCATCCGTCATCACTGACCTCCCAGGCACTCCACCATCCCACGGGCAGGTAAGATTAATCTTTCTTCCTTCCTCACTCCTCCCTCATACCATCTGATCCTCCGCACCTGTCACCTACAGCCACAATAACCTGGCAGCATCTAAGAACAATTTTCTCATTAATTAACTCAGCCTGTCAATGCCCCCTGCAGTTCTTTCCTGACCAAGGCTCCCAACACTCCAGCAGCTGCACCTTATCAACAGCATTCACTAACCCTGGTAGCCCTCTACATATTGGACAGGTTAATAGCCATACTACCTAAATCCTTACCTATATTGCCTCATATCTCAACTTGCAACAGCAATCCAGCATTTTACTATATCCACTTTTCTACACACAGTCTCCTCAGGCTCCAGATAGTCCTCTATCCCTACTACCTATCTCCTGGCTCTCCACTTAAGAAACCTCTCAAGCCTCATTTTTGCCCTGCACTGGATTGAAGTCAGTACCAGGGACACCTCCATCTTTCCTTTTCAGGGGACCTCACCCTTGGCAGTTATTAATTTTTGCCATTCTCACCACAGGTTCCGGTGGAGATCGGTTCCTCCATCTTTAGCCTGTTGTCATACATCCATTAGCAAACCTCTCCTAGGTAAAATACGCTTTTCCTTCAGTCTCTCTCCAAACCTTTGTAGCTTGGTAGTACCTAGAATTATTTTTTAGCTCCTGTTACTTGTTTTTCATGGTACAGAAACAGAGAAAAAATGTTCCTTCTATACGTTTATCAAGGCAGTGCTCTAGTGTATTGCAGTGAGTGATGTTCCTGGGCTGATGGAAAAAATTTAACATTGATTACAATGTGAGTGAGTGGAGACTCTTTATTGAGTCATTCAAAAAACTACTGCACAATAGCAGTAAGTATGCTTCCACACATGTAGAGGATTCTGTGCATTTGAAGGAAAGCTATGTAAATTTAGACTTTATTCTCAAGAAATTTAACCGCGAGGATAAAGGATGGTCAATAAGTGGTGATCTGAAAGTTCTCTCTATGCTCTTAGGACAGAAAGGAAGATGCACAAAGTACCCATGCTTTTTGTGTGAATGGAACATCTGGGATAGGACTCATCACTGGAGCCAAAAAAGTTGGCCAGCAAAAACATGTTTGCAACCTGCTCTCAAGAGTAGAGATGAGCCACCCCCCTAGAGTTCGAGTTCAGGTCGTGGAATGGTGCTCCGTTCGACGAACCGTTCGACGAACCTCTCGAACCCCATTGGAAACAATGGGAGGCAATCACAAACACCTAAAAACACCTGGAAAACACCCTCAAAGGTGTCCAAAAGGTGACAAACAACTCCCAATACAACACAAACACATGGGAAAGTGACAAGGACATATACTCCTGCGAAAACAAAACAGCTGGACGAATAAAAAGAGGACGAGGCACAGATATAGGCATGGCATGCCCTTCTAAAATAATGTAAAACACAGCAAACGGACTCCAAGCAGAGTCTCCCTTTTTATTCCAAAAATTGGGCCACACAGACGCCCCTTCAGTGGCATGACTTGTGCGCCATTTGCAAACTTGACAGGTAGATTTGCATCAAGCACATTCCAAAATACACCAGCCTTAGCTGTCCCCAGGATGATACCGGCCTAGGTAGCAAAGTCTTTGCTGAACCATGACTTGTTCATCTTGCCTTGTTTTTAAAAACACAGCAGGGGACTCCAAGCAGAGTCACACTTTTTTCCAAAAATTGGGCCCCACAGACACCCCTTCAGTGGCATCACTTGTGCCCCAGTTGCAAACTTGACATGTAGATTTGCATCAAGCACATTCTAAATCCACAAGCCTTTACTCTCCCCAGGATGACACAGGGGTAGTAAAGTCCTTACGGATCCATGACTTGTTCATCTTGATGAACGTTAGTCTGTCCACATTGTCACTGGACAGACGCATGCGCTTATCTGTCAGCACTCACCCAGCAGCACTGAAGACACGTTCTGAGACAACGCTGGTAGCTGGACACGGCAAGATCTCCAAGGCGTAAGTGGAGAGCTCAGGCCATTTTTCAAGATTTGAAGCCTAAAATGAGCAAGGCTCCAGTTGCAAAGTCATGGCATCGATGTTCATTTGGAGATACTCCTGTATCATCCTCTGCAACCGTTGACTATTACAGATATGTTGACAGATACGGTGCTGCTGGTACGGTTAGACTGTTGATGACGAGACAGTCCAATGTTTGTCAAGTTACAACTGGGAGATTCACTCCGTGCATCATCGTCCCATGCCGCCTTGGTGATGATGAACGTCTGGACCGTGGTGATGTTGTTATCCCTTGCACATATGAATCCTCCTGTACTTCCTCCCCTTCCTGTTGTCCCACCCCCTGACTCCGAATAGTGTTTAGCGTGTGCTCCAGCATGAAAATGACTAAAATTCTCATGCTGTTAATGGCCTTGTCAGCGCTAAACATATTTGTCGCCATGTTGAAACTGTGCAGAAGGGTGCATAGGTCCTTGATCTGAGACCACTCCATCAGGGTGATCTGCCACACCTCTGCATCTCGTTGGCCCAGGCTATACTTCATGACGTATTGCACCAGTGCTCGGCGGTCCTGCCACAGTCGCTGTAACATGTGGAGAGTCGAATTCCAGCGTGTCGGCACATCGCATTTCAGGTGATGAACCAGCAGGCTGAAAGACTTCTGGAGCGATGCAAGTCGGTCAGCTGCGGCGGTTGAATGGCGGAAGTGAGCAGACAGTTTTCGTGCCCTGTGCAGAAGGCCATCTAGGCCGGGATAGTGTGTTAAAAATTGCTGGACAACAAGGTTCAACACGTGAGCCATACAAGGCATGTGTGTCACCTTGCTCAGGCCGCACCCAGGTTTGCAGCATTGTTGCACACGGCCTTACCTCGCTGTAGATTGTGTGGAGACAACCATTTACGAAACTCGGACCGCAGAGATGCCCACAACTCAGCCGCTGTGTGACTCTTATTTCCAAGACATTTCAAGCTAAAGACCGCCTGATGCCATTGCGTTCTGCTGCCAGCATAGTAAGGAGGTGTGCGTGATGCGTGATTCCTTGTGTGCAGTTACAATGCTGGTGGCTTGACCAGGCAGGCTTGGGGAGGAGGTGGAGGACTCAGGTGAGGTTGAGGAGGCAGAAGCGTTGGAAGGAACTTCTACATACAGAGGATTGATGCACAAGTCGTGGGGACGGCAAGACTTGTTCAGCAGACCCTTCTCCATCTATCACCATAGTTACCCAGTGCCCAGTCAGCGACATGTAATGCCCCTGTCCATGCTTACTGGTCCATTTATTGGTGGTGAAATGCACCTGATCACACATAGAGTTTCTCAAGGAAGCGGTGATGTTGTGTGCGACATGCTGGTGTAGCGCAGGCACACCTTTCTTAGAGAAGTAGTGGTGACCGGGCATCTGATACTGGGGCACAGCGACGGACATAAGGTCTCGAAAATCCTGTGTGTCCACCAGGTGGAAAGGCAGCATTTCGGTAGCCAAGAGCTTACAGAGGGATAAAGTCAACCTCTTAGCTTTGTCATGGGTTGCAGTAAATGGCCTTTTATTTGTCCACATCTGAGAGACAGAGATCTGGCTGCTGTGTGGAGATGGTGGTGAGTAGTGTGTTCCTGGAAAAATGCAGGTTTGTGAGGAAAGTGCAGGCGGAGACATGATGTTGCCTTCATCCAAAGTTGGTGCTATCAATGTCTGAGAGAGCTGTACACCCGCTCTTGTTTCCCCTTCCAAACCAACTGACAACCTACCAAGCAAACTGCCTGTTGCGGTTACAGTGGTGGAAGGTGTGCGTGGAAAACCAGGTGTGACAGCTGTCCCCACAGTCATAGAAGATGAAGAGCGCGCAGATGCACTGGAAGGGGCAGGCGGTGGTTGGCCCGCTACGCTAGGCCGCATTGCAGCACAGTGAGTTTCCCACTGGGAATTATGCTTGGTATTCATGTGACGATTCATGGAAGAAGTTGTCAAACTGGTGAGCTTTTTGCCTCTACTTATAGCTTCCCGACAAATTTTACAGATCACATGATTTGGGAGATCCTTTGCAAGGTCAAAAAAGGACCAGGCTAGGCAAGGCTTAGAGGACATGCAACCTGCAGAGCCACCCGACTTGTGCTCAGAGGCAGAGTGGTGGCTGAGGATGCAGTTGTAGACGTGCTACCACTACTCCGACTCTGTCCAGGAAGGCGCAAGGTAACTTCGTCGTCAGTTGCATCCTCCTCCACCGTCTCTGTTGACCTCCTCAAGTGCCTGACTGTGGGTTGACAGTAAGTGGGATCTAAAACTTCATCATCAAGCATTGTGTTTGCACTCCCCTCGCCCTCAGACCTAACCTTTTCCTTGCCTGACTGAATATTTAAGTTGTCATCCCAATCTGGTATCTGCGTCTCATCGTCTTCAGTATGTTCCTCATTGTCTCCACCAACAGGTGTTACAGTTTGTGAATGAGGGTCTACATTATGCTCATAAACTTGGTTATCAGGGCCTGAATCTGAGTCACAAAGATTCTGGGCATTCCTGCAGACCATTTCCTGGTCTGTACTCACTGTAGCTTGGGAGCAGACCTCTGATTCCCAGGTTCTAGTGTGACTGAACAGCTCTGCAGACTCAGCCATCTCTGTTACACCATACTGTGCAGGGCGGGTGGAGACTTGAGAGCTGGGAGAAAGCAAGTGTGATTGGGATGACAACTCAGAGGACTGGTTTTCTTTTGATGTGGTAGTTGAGGTGGAGGAGAGGCCACTTGTTGGAGCACTTGAGATCCATTCAAGCATGTTCTTTTTTTGTGCATCATCTACCTTTCTTACAGTTGTTCGGGTCCGTAAAAAAGGGAGCACATTGGATTGTCCACGGAAAGTAGTAGACATCTTACTTTTGCTGGAAGATGGCCTATCTTCAGCAGATGTTAATGTAGCTTTGCCACCTTCCCCACGGACACAAACTTTTTTTCCTTTTCCAATACGCCTGTTCCCCTTTCCACCAGCATCTGTCCTTTTGCCACTCATTTTGTTAGCGACAAGATTAGCCACTTAAAATGTGGTAGCAAAAATTGAGAGGTGGTGTAGATTGCAGAGGTGGTCGAGCTTTATTGACAGCTGAAGAACCAACACTGACTATCCCTGACAATGCAACTATGGCCCTAAAACTGGCAACACTGTTTGCTATTAAAATAGCATAGCAAAATGTGCATGAGGGTAGAATGCAGAGGTGTTGGAACTTGCTTGGCACAAGTAGGACACTAAATTAGTATAGCAGACACTTTGTGGATGCCACTAAGTTTCAGCACTGTTTGCTATAAAAATAGTGTAGCAAACATGGGCAGGAGGCTAGAATGCAGAGGTGCTGGAACTTGCTTGGCACCAGTGGGACACTAATGGAGTATAGGAGACACTTTGTGAATGCCACTAAGTTTCAGCACTGTTTGCTATTAAAATAGCGTAGCAAACATGGGCAGGAGGGTAGAATGCAGAGGTGCTGGAACTTGTTTGGCACCAGTGGTACACTAATGGGGTATAGCAGCCACTTTTTGGATGCCACTAAGTTTCAGCACTGTTTGCTATTAAAATAGCGTGGCAAACATGGGCAGGAGGGTAGAATACAGAGGTGCTGGAACTTGCTTGGCACCAGTGGGACAACAATGGAGTATAGCAGCCACTTTTTGGATGCCACTAAGTTTCAGCACTGTTTGCTATAAAAATAGCGTGGTAAAAGTGGGCAGATGGGTACAGTGGCCAGGTTCTCTGGGTCAGTGGACAGGAAAGCAAGCCTCACTTTCTATCCCTCCTAATGGTGAAATGCAGCAAGGAATTCCCTGAGCTTAGGTACACAGACACTATCTAAAGCTGTATACAGCGTTTCCACAGACCTGCCTGTCAGCTATGGCTCTGAGCCCCAGGAAATCAGCCCTGAAAAGGGCTGAAATAAACTTCTGTCCCTAATCTGTCCTATGCTGTGTGTGTAGCGTACACAGCAGGAGCGGCGACAGGAGCTGCGTGAGTGGTGACTGTCACCTACACGCAGAAGGCAGATAATGGCGCCGTGAGGGAAAATGGCCGTATTTATAATGCAAGGACATGTGACATTCACAGCCTATTACACATGTCCTTGCTTGTCTGGCAAAAAGTCCACTTAGCTGTGTGTGTGTCTGGGATTGGCTGACATGCTGGCCCGCCCCACTGCACGCGCGCTCAGGAAAAAAAAAAAAATGGCGATCGCCATTATCCCAGCAGCACAGATCTAAACGCATCCCCCCGCACACTATACGCTGAAATTTGATAATAGTGTGATTCACAGAGTGAATCATATGGTCAGTTTTACCGTATAGTAAACATGGTAAATAAACAGCAAACAAAACAAATTGTGAAATTGCACTTTTTTTTGTAATTTGAATGCACTTGACATTCTTTTCATTTTTTCAAATATATCACATGATAAAATGGATGGTGTCATTCAAAAATACAACTGGTGTCATTCAAAACTACATCTTGTCCGCAGAGAACAAGCTCTTATACGGTTATGTGGATGGAAAAATAAAAAAAGTTATTGTTCTTGGAAGAAGCGGAGGAAAAGAAATGAAAAAATGGAAATAGCCTGGTATTGAAGGTGTTAAATGGCAATTCTTATCTTATACAGTGATTGTCTTTTGTTAGGATATGCCTTGTCTTTATGATTCCTTGGGGTTTAGGGTGCTTTACACGCTACGTCATCGCTAGCTATAGCTAGCGATGTCGAGCGCGACAGCACCCATCCCCGTCGCTTGTGCGATATGTGGTGATCACTGCCGTAGCGAACATTATCGCTACGGCAGTGTCACATGCACATACCTTGTAAGCGACGTTGCTGTGACCTCCGAACAATCCCTCCTTCAAGGGGGAGGTGTGTCCAGCATCATAGCGACGTCACAGCGACGTCACTAAGCGGCCGGCCAATAGAAGCGGAGGGGCGGAGATAAGCGGGACATAACATCCCACCCACTTCCTTTCTTCTGCATTGCCGGTGGACGCAGGTAATGAGATGTTTGTTGTTCCTGCGGTGTCACACACAGCGACCGCAGGAACAACAAACAACATCATACCTGTGGCAGCAACAATATTAAGGAAATGAACGACGTTTTTTCACGTTTTTCTGCTCGTTGATCATCGCTCATTTGTGTCACATGCTGTGATGTCACTACCGGCGCCGGATGATAGTCACTAACGACTTGACCCCGACGATATATCGGTAGCGATGTAGCAACGTGTACAGTACTCTGAAACCTCTCTGAGAATAATCTTCCTTATCTTAAACCACTAATATTGGCCCCTTCATTGTTTGGATTGTTGGGGGCTCACCTCCACCTCTCCTACCATATGTCATATGTTATTATATGTATTATATAGAAATGTATGACTCATAACTTTATAAGATGGGTGCATAAGATTGGAATATATAGTACATATAATAATATAGAATTAAATTGCACAAGGAGGGGAAGCAGAGGATGTGACCTCTAATGACATGGCAATTTTGTTTTAATAAGTCACAGTGCTTTTGACTTCTTAAACTTTTCATTTAGCATTATCACACGCTTCACCTAAAAACTAGTTACAAGTGGAAAGGTTTTGGTACCGTGTTAGCCAGTTGCAAAATTATTGAATGTTCTCAGTGAGAGGAACAAAATTATAATCTTGTGATACCTTTTAATGGCTAACTAAAATAAAATAAAGTGATGTTACAAAGCAAGTTTTCGAGACATCTCAGGTCCCTTGAAGGGACCTGAGATGTCTCGAAAGCTTGCTTTGTAACATCACTTTATTTTATTTTAGTTAGCCATTAAAAGGTATCACAAGATTATAATTTTGTTCCTCTCACTAAGAACATTCAATAACCTAAAAACTAGTGATAGCACATGGAGGAAAGTGATATCCCAGACCCTTCTGCCTGTCTGATGGCAGAATAAAGCTGATGGACAGGTAGGGTGAAGCCGGCAGCACACAGTGCATGAAGCCATCTGGAAGAAATGCTCACATAATGCATTACAGCTCCTTACTCTGAGCAGATTTCTTCCTACACTGTAATTAAAGTTTTGAGGTGGAGTCCACACAATTTAGCATACTACTCCTCCGCTCTGGCTGTTATGGTGGATTCAGTCTCCATTTTGAGCTCTCTAATTCCATTATTAGTGATTGATTACAACAGATAGAGTTTGGAGAAATGTGTGTTCTTCCTCAGACCCAGGAGTGCTGATTTACTGCACTTACAACAACCAAAAATGTGAAACTAAGAATAAATCAAGAAAGGCACCAGTAATTGCTTTTTTTCAGGGTGAACGCAGATGAGGTATTTAACCTATGAACCTCTGCTAAAAATACAGTAAACTTTTTCTTAAGATCAGATACTTAGATTAAAGTGCGTCACAAATAATAATAATAATAATAATAATAATAATAATAGCAAAACTGCCTCTTTTAGAGGTATGATTGTGTATTCTTAATATACTATACTTTATTTTGTTACATTTTGTGTTGTTTAGATGTGTAATAACTGCTGTGTACATACATTGTTTTCTATTCACATAAGACTTATGCCCTGTGCTTATGTTATATTGTAAAATATACCGCACTTATGTAGCTGACTTCCATCCATGTAGATAGTTCACTTTAATCCTCATTTTGGGATTGAGTGAAGACATGCATTCCCACCCCACCCCCACCCCGGGAACAATAATGCTTCCAGAACTATGAGTGCACGGCTCAGAAACAGAGCCACCTCTCCGATTATGCTACAGCGGATTTACTTTGTATGAAAACCATGGTTTACACTGTAAAAGATTCCTAACATGCAGTTTGGAAACAGTTCCATTTTATTTTTATGACAGGCTTGTAACTTACAAATGGAAAAGGGAAAAAGAAGAAAAAACTAATTCTGAAAGTCTGCTATTGCGATGTGTACACCAACATCTATTTTGGGTATTGCTATGTTAATAGTAATACTGTATACATTCATATTTTTATGCTTTATGTAGAAAAAAAACCCAAAACAACTAATCTTAGGATTAAAAAAAATGTAAAAAATAATATTATTTTATAGTATTAATAAGTAAACATTTTCTATTAGCCTTTACAACTGTAGCCATAACAAATATGTTATTTTGTTGCAGATTACTGTTTTTATTATTTATAATTATTTTTAAAGGAAAAAAAAATGTTATTACATTTTGTTGTACGATGGACAAATGTTTCTTTTATACTGGACTCTATTTTATATTTTCACTAGCTGTAGAACCATTCATTGCCTAGAATAGTAAAAAAAAGTCTCTGTCTCTCACTCTACCCCTCACCCACCCATCCTACTCTCCCTCTCTTCCTCTCTCCGACTCTCCCTCTCTCCCACTCTCCAACTCTCCCACTCTCCCTCTCTCCTTATCTCCCCCACTCCCTCTCTCTCCCACTCTCACCATTGATATCATATTAACTGACACATAAGCTGACTTATACTAAGAATATCCTTCATTTCCTATAGCAATCAATCAGAGCTCCTTGACCTATAACAAAACAGAAACATATCTGTGATTGGTTGCTATAGGCCACCTGATAAATATCAAGGGTAACTGTCAAAACAGCCAATATATTACCTCAAACATCCAAACAGTTTATTTTCTGTGTGTGTGTCTTTTTCTGGGTGTGTGGCTGTTTCTGTGTGTGTGTCTCTTTCTGTGTGTAGATCTTTCAGTGTGTGTCTTTTGGTGTGTCTCTTTCTGTGTGTCGCTTTCTGTCTGTGTATTTCTTTGTGTGTCTCTTTCGGTGTGTGTCTTTGTGTGTGTCTCTTTGTGTGTGCGTGTCCTCCTGTGTGTGTCTTTCTGCGTGTGTCTCTTTCTGTGTATCTTTCTCTTTCTATGTGTGTGTCTCTGTGTGTGTCTCTCTTTTGGTGTGTGTCTCTTTTGGTATGTGTATCTTTTGGTGTGTGTCTTTCTGTGTGTATCTTTCTGTGTATGTATCTCTTTTTCTGTATGTGTCTCTTTTTGTGTATGTCTCTTTCTGTGTATGTGTCTCTTTCTGTCTGTGAATCTCTTCCTGTCTGTGTCTCTTTCTGTGTTTCTCTTTCTCTGTATGTCTCTTTCTGTGTGTGTCTCTTTCTGTGTGTCTTTCTGTGTGTGTGTGTGTGTGTGTGTCTTTCGGTGTGTGTGTCTTTTGGTGTGTGTCTTTTTCGGTGTGTATCTTTTTTGGCGTGTGTCTCTTTTGGTGTGTGTGTCTCTTTTGGTGTGAATGTC
Organism: Anomaloglossus baeobatrachus; assembly: GCF_048569485.1. Lineage (NCBI taxonomy): Eukaryota > Metazoa > Chordata > Amphibia > Anura > Aromobatidae > Anomaloglossus > Anomaloglossus baeobatrachus. The sequence continues at coordinate 204,701,971 of NC_134358.1, forward strand.
TCTTTCGGTGTGTGTCTCATTTTGTGTGTGTCTCTTTCTGTGAATGTGTTTCTTTCTGTGTCTTAGTCTCTTTGTATGTGTGTGTTCTGTGTGTGTGTGTGTGGGGGGGTCTTTCTGTGTGTCGCTTTCTTTCTAAGTATCTCTTTGTTTGTGTGCCTATGTGTATCTCTTTCTGTGTATATGTGTCTCTTTCTGTATATGTGTCTCTTTCTGTGTGTGGGTCTTTCTGTATGTCTCTTACTCTGTCCATAATAGGAGTCTATAATAACAGTTCCAGCTCCATTAACTTTAATGTAAGCAGGTTTTTTGGTGAATACCTGTAAAGCGCAGGGTTAAATTTCAAAACATAGTCTATGACGTTCCCTGAGTTAAATGAGGTGGTTATGCTAAATTTTGTGTTTGTAATACACTCAACTTTATATATTAGATTAGGTGACTTGAAACTGCAGTCACTTAATTGCATTTTAATGATGTAATAATTTTCCGAATAAATAGCATTAGTTCATATCTGTATGTTACTTACTGCAATATATTAGCAATATAACTAAGGTACACCTGAGGGCCTTTCTTAGACTGCTGGCAGCCATTCCAGGTCATTTTTCCTTTTTTCCAAGTTCACAGGCCATATACAAAAAAATATCCATTTTTCACCCACAAAAAAAGGATAATTTTTCATCTGTATTGTGCTCCATATGCCATGCATATCTGTTTTCTACATCAGTATGATAAACAGCAATTAATAAACTTTACAAATAACCTATGTTAAAAATTATAAAGAATCCATAAAAATTGAATGCACCCATAGACTTGAGTAGATCATTCTCATCTTAAATACGGAAGAGACTAGTCCATGCTGGAATGGTTTTTCATGTGGAAATTCAGTCCATGTGAAAAACCTATCATCTGAACAGCCCTACTCAATAACATTGGTCTGAGAGCTGTCCATGAAAGGTCTGTTTTTTATGGACCCTTCCTCTCTCAAGCAGAAATATTATAATGTGCTCTTTAAAGTTAAAATATAACTTGAAAAAATGTAGTTAATTTTATATTAGTGGAAGATTCATAGCTAGGGGTTCAGGTCAGGGGGCAGAACTTCTGATTGGGCCCCTAACCAGGTAACCCTGTTTACAACTATAGTGTCGCACCCTAAGGGCTTGTGCAGACGACTGTATTTTCAGTCCGAGTGCAATCCATTAAAACATTGGATTGTACTCAGACCAATGTTATCCAGTAAGGCAGTGTATATATCCGATATATCTGAGTGGTCTGAGAAAAAAAAATTGCAGAATGCATGCTTACACAGATACAGTCAATTGTAGCCGCAGGGCCATATTTGACATCTATGCTGCCCTAAGCATTAAAAGTGGTCACTACCACTACTGGTAAGTCAGACTAAAGCCTCATGCAGATGTGTAAGTTTCACAGACGTCTTCTATCCATGTTTTCCACAGATACAACACGTACCCATTATAGTCTATGGGAGGGTTCACCGTTCACAGATAAAACATGTATCCATTATAGTCAATGTAGTAGTTCATTCAGGTGACCTCATTGAACTGAGTGACCTCACCACAGGTTAGGTCACTCAGTTCAATGAGGTCACCTGAGGTCAGGTTACCTGCGATCAAAGGTGGAAGACTGTGGGACCCTCCAGCTGTGACCGCAAATATGATGTCATTGCATGGCTTAGTCTCTGCCTGAAGCTCATAGCGGGCAGTCATGTTCTATACCCACGCACTTTCAGTTCTGATGTAGCAAAGATGGGATCATCATGGGACCTTGTGTGGATTATATCGGACCTGGGTGTGTTGGGGGTTAATAAAGGGTGAAAGATGGTGTGGTTTTTTAATTTTATTTCAAACTAGCTGTAGTACCCGGGCGTCTCTCTCCCCTGTCTGTCTCTGTGTGTCTGTCTGTTTCTATCTCTCTGTCTGTCTCTGTATCAGTCTCTCTGTCTTTATCTATCACTGTGTATCTGTGTCTGTCTGTCTCTATTTTTGTGTCTGTCTGTGTGTGTCTGTATCTTTGCGACTGTCTGTCTCTCTCTATCTCTAGGTCTGTCTATCTCTGTGTCTATCTCTCTCTATTTCTGTGTCTGTCTCTCTATCTCTGTGTCTGTCTGTCTCTTTCCCCATCTGACTCTTTCCCCATCTGACTCTTTCCCCATCTGACTCTTTCCCGGTCTGTCTCTTTCCAGGTCTGTCTCTTTCCAGGTCTGTCTCTTTACCTGGTCTGTCTCTTTCCCCGGTCTGTTTCTTTCCCTGGATTGTCTCTTTCTTTGTCTGTCTCCATCTCTCTGTCTCTTTCCCCATCTGTCTCTTTCCCGATCTGTCTCTTTCCCCAGTCTGTGTGTTTCACCGGTCTGTCTCTTTCCCCATCTGTCTCTTTCCCCATCAGGCTCTTTCCCCATCAGTCTCCATCTCTCTGTCTCTTTCCCCATCTGTATCTTTTCCTGTCTGTCTCTTTCCCCGTCTGTCTCTGTCTCTTTCCCCACCTGTCTCTTTCCCTGTTTTTTTCCCCAGTCTGTCTCCATCTCTCTTTCCCTGTCTGTCTCTTGACCCATATGTCTCTTTCCCATCTGTCTCATTCCCCGTCTGTCTCTTTCCCCGTCTGTCTCTCTCCCCATCTGTCTCTCTCCCCGTCTATCTCTCTCCCCGTCTATCTCTCTCCCCATCTATCTCTCTCCCCATCTGTCTCTTTCCTTGTCTGTCTCCATCTGTCTATTTCCCCGTCTGTCTTTTTCCTCGTGTGTCTCTTTCCCCATCTGTCTCTTTCCCCGGTCTGTCTCTTTCCTCATTTGTCTGTCTCCCAGTCTGTCTCTCTCCCCATCTGTCTCTCTCCCCGTCTGTCTATTTCCTTGTCTGTCTCCATATGTCTCTTTCCCCGTCTGTCTCTTTCCCCGTCTGTCTCATTCACCGTCTGTCTCTGTCATTGCATGGATTAGTCTCTGCCTGAAGCTCATAGCGGGCAGTCATGTTCTATACCCACGCGCTTTCAGTTCTGATGTAGCAAAGATGGGATCATCATGGGACCTTGTGTGGATTATATCGGACCTGGATGTTTTGGGGGTTAATAAAGGGTGAAAGATGGTGTGGTTTTTTAATTTTATTTCAAACTAGCTGTAGTACCCGGGCGTCTCTCTCCCCTGTCTGTCTCTGTGTGTCTGCCTGTTTCTATCTCTCTGTCTGTCTCTGTATCAGTCTCTCTGTCTTTATCTATCACTGTGTATCTGTGTCTGTCTGTCTCTATTTTTGTGTCTGTCTGTGTCTGTCTGTATCTTTGTGTCTGTCTGTCTCTCTCTATCTCTGGGTCTGTCTATCTCTGTGTCTGTCTCTCTCTATTTCTGTGTCTGTCTCTCTATCTCTGTATCTGTCTGTCTCTTTCCCCATCTGTCTCTTTCCCCATCTGACTCTTTCCCCATCTGACTCTTTCCCCATCTAACTCTTTCCCCATCTGACTTTTTCCCGGTCTGTCTCTTTCCAGGTCTGTCTCTTTCCAGGTCTGTCTCTTTCCAGGTCTGTCTCTTTCCACGTCTGTCTCTTTCCCCAGTCTGTCTCTTTCCCCAGTCTGTCTCTTTCCCCAGTCTGTCTCTTTCCCCGGTCTGTCTTTTTTCCCAGTCTGTCTCTTTTCCCAGTCTGTCTCTTCCCCATCTTTCCCTGTCTGTCTTTGTCTGTCTCTCTGTCTGTCTCTTTTGCTGTCTGTCTCTTTCCCCGTCTGTCTCTTTCCCCGTCTGTCTCTTTCCCCGTCTGTCTCTTTCCAGGTCTGTTTCTTTCCAGGTCAGTCTTTTTCCCTGTCTGTCTCTTCCCTATCTGTCTCTTTCCCCGTCTGTCTTTGTCTGTCTCTCTCTTTTCTTGTCTGTCTCTCTCTTTCCTTGTCTGTCTTTCTCTGTCTGTGTCCCTGTCTGTCTCTTTCCAGGTCTGTCTCTTTCCCTGTTTGTCTCTTTCCCCGTCTGTCTCTTTCCCCGTGTGTCTTTCTGTTTGTCTCTTTCTGTCTGTCTGGCTTTTTTTCCTGTCTGTCTCTGTTTGTCTCTGTTTCTTTCCCTGTGTGCCTCTTTCTCTGTCTGTGCCTGTCTGTCTGTCTCTGTCTGTCTGTCTCTCAGTCTGTCTGTCTGTGTCTGTCTCTCCACCGACATCATATTACCTCACACATAAGCTTCTTATACTCTGAATGTCCTTCGTTCCTATAGCAACCAATCACAGCTGCTATTAAGAAAATGTAGTTCACAGCTCCATTCACTTTAGTGGAGGCAGGTTTTTTGGAGAGTAACTGTAAAGCGCAGGGTTAAATTTCCTTGTCAAAACATAGTCTATGATGTTCCCTGAGTCACATGAGGCATCTGTGCAAAATTTTGTGATTGTATATACGATGGTACGGATTCCTTTAGCGGACATACATACACACATACACTCAGTTTTACTTATTAGATAAAGGATTTTTCTGGTGTTGGTGTCTATTTCTTTTCACTTACAGATTAGTAATGAGGGGGTTCATATATGCCTCCCATTAATATAATCAAGGGCTTAGTGGCAGCTGTGAGCTCTCATTAACCCCTTATATTACCCTGATTGCCACCACACCAGGGCAATCAGGATGAACCAGGTAAAGCACCTGATTTGGAACATCCGGGGTGACTGCGAGCTGCTATTTTTAGGCTAGAGAGGTCCAATAACCATGGGCGTCCCTAGCCTGAGAGTACCAGTTTCCAGCTTTATCATGGCTGGTTATTAAAATTTGGGGGACCATATGCTGTTTTTTAAAATTATCTATTGAACTATTTAAAAAAATAAATAAATCCGTATGTAGTTCTACTTATTTTGATACACCGCTACGATAAGCACATGGCTGGGGGCTGCAGTCTGTAGCTGTTTGTTTTATCTGTGCTGGGTATCAAAATATGGGGGGGGACATTACGCCAATTGTATTAATTTTTATGCCAATCTAGATGCAGACACAGTGTCTCAGATTTAAAGCAGTCAGACACGCTGTCATACAGGGTGGGGGCACGTCTGAATGCAACCAGAGATGCCAGGACTGCCAGTGGGCAGGGAAAGCAGTGCATATGTCTGAAGACAATGAGTGGCCCCAAAATTAGAGTGAGCAGCCTGGAAGCAGTTTACAGCTGCGCAGAGACTGGTAAGTATAAAGCACTTGCTTTATTCTTATTTTCTTTCTTTTTTCTTTGATTTTATTTTCATTACCCGGATGGCCAGTCCCGGATCATTACCCGGAGTTCCCTGAGAACTTCGGGCCCTTTTGTCGGTACCTGGGTTCTTTTGAACCCCCGCAAATCCGGACTTTTACAGTTCAGCTCCCCCCATCACTACTCATTACCTGACATGTGCCTCCAACTCCTCCAGTTTTTCCTTTACCTCCTGCTGCTTCCAGTCAGCAGAACTCTATGGCTCCTCCCACAGGGGTCACATGGTGATGATATTGCAGGTCCTGTTCCCCTAGCCAATATTTTCTTCCATTTGTGCAAGAGCTGGTTAGTCTTCTTCAGCCCTTGCAGTGCGCTTTTATGACAAAATCCTTAAAGGGAACCTGACAGCAGATACATTCTAGCCAATCTGTGGTCAGCAGCAGGGTCGGACTGGGGTGTCTGGGGCCCACCAGGGGAATTGACTCCAGGGGCCCACCCTACAGCTACATGCAAATACCTATTAGCTGCTATCCCGTTATAATGAAGCACTGACTGTAAAGCACAGGTGGCTCCTGCACATCTACTGTGCACCATAACTGATGTATAATTACAGTAGTTTGCAGTAAAGGGTCTTTGGTGACAAGTTATCACCAATCCACAGGTTCGGTTGGTGATAACTTATTGATCGGTGGAACCAGAGCAGTGGAAACTGCACCGATTGGAAGAATGGGGAACTTTTATCCCTGACAGGACACTTTTATCCCCATTATAAAATGCAGCAGCGGGTGGGATGTGTGACAGCAGCTCCATTCATCCTCTTTGGGACGGTCAGATAAAAACAAGCACAGCGCTCGCAGCCACTGAGGAATGAATGGGTCAGTGGTCGAGTCGGACAAGAGCTTCAGTGTCATGGGGATAAAAGTTGCACATTTTGCAGATCAGTGCAGGTCCCAGTAAACAGAGCAGGTCCCAGTATTTGGTCAGTTTGTTACCTCAGTATTTGTAGCCAAAATCAGGAGTGGGTGAAAACTGCAGAAGTGGTGACGTGTTTCTATTATACTTTTACTCTGATTTTACCACTCATGGTTTGGGCTTCAAATACTGTGGTAAAAAACTCACCAAATACTGTGTGCACGTGGCCTTAGAAGAGGTGATTACTTGTTTTCACTGGAGAACCTCTGTAAGTACATATTTGCTGCAGTGTAATATTCACACTACAGGGAGGGGTTAAACGTTCAAATATTTAAACTATTGGAAATAAAGAATCTTCCCCATATTGATATCAGAGAGAAAAAGTGACCTCCATACACAACACAATGCACTATACCAAGACCAATAATACCACATACAAGGGAGAAATACCACCACATTGTGACCAGACCACATATTACTACCCCATAGTGACCGAATAAAACCACATACAAGGGAAAAATACCGCCACACCGTGGCCAAACATATTATCGCCATATAGTAACAGAATACAACCACAAGAGAGAAATACCGCCACACTGTGACCAGATAACAGATTACCAACACATAGTGATCAAACATAACCATATGCAAGACAAGAGAGTAATACCGCCACACCATAATTAGACCCCATAGTAACCAAATATTACCACATACAAGGGAAAAATACAATGACACTATATCCAGACTACATAATGACCAAATAATACAACATACAAGAGACAAATACCACCAAACCATGACAAGACCACTATTACTATTACACAGTGACGAATACTACAATAAATGATCATGAATAAAAACCACAATACTAATAACAGTAATATTACCATCAGTGCCATTATACACAGGAGCTCTGTATATAGTGTCAGTGTACAGGTAATACAGTGATCACTGATGACTTTATAAACAGGAGATCTGTATATAGTTAATAGAGTGATCACCAATGACATTATACACAGGAGCTCTGTATATAGTGTACAGTGTGTGTGTACATGTAATACACTGACTTAGGTGAACAAAGGAATGATCCAGCTTCACGTTTCCATAAAAACACAGCTTTAATGAAAAACCTTTTTAAAATACAAAGAATATTTTTCTTGTAATAAAGATAAGCCACAAAAGTATACGATCTCTGAGTCAAGAAAATCCAAAGGTTCTTTAAACCGCACACCAGACGTGTTTCGAGCACATGGCTCTTAGACCTTGTTTTTTTTTTCTTCGGCTCCCCCTAAGCGCTTACCTCTGCTCTGCTGCCCTGCGCGTCCTTTACTTCTCTGCAGCCCCGGCGGGAGTGTGATGTCAGCTGCTCTGTTGGTGCGGGCTGAGGACGGAGCTCCTCATTTCAGTCCTGTCACCGGCTGCACTGTTCAAATGTTCGCGCGTCTGAAAGATGCGTATACATTTGAATAGCGGTACGGTCTCCAGGACCTGTACACCGGATATGTATAGGCCTGGGACTTCCGCAGTGCAGGACCTTTAGAAAACCTACAATATTGACCACTACTCAAAGAAACTGAACTTAATTTCAATAGAACAACCAGGTAGTTACTTAGTGGAAATGTAATACCTATAAAACTACCCAGGAATAAATCAAACCAAATTTGAATCATAATTCATCTTTATTACAAGAAAATCTAAAAAAATAATATAAAAATACACAGCAGTATAAAATGTAGAAATGAGTATGTGGCACATAAAAGTATCTAATGGTAACAAAATGTACATCTGTCAATATACATTAGACCACAACAAATGTCAACAATTAACATGAAAATTGACAGTTTACAATAATAAATATATTCCTAATCACAAAGTAGTGAGAATAATCAAAATTTACCAGATACTAAATGTGCTACAGACTAATATATGGTAGAAACTACAATCATAGACATATGCCCTTGGAGAAAGCAATGGCGAAATGCGTCAGGGTGTCTCATTGGTAAGGCTTTGTTAATATGTAGCATAATTTGTTTATTGGCACTTGTTAGTTTAATTTCAATTTCACTATCAGGTTAATATACCTTTCTCCTGATATACTGTATTTATTACTATTTTTCATTTGACATCTTATTTTCATCTACTCCACATTGCTACTATATTATGCCTTTGTCATCCTACCATAAATGTAGTTTCTACAATATATTAGTCTGTGGCACATTTAGTATCTGGTAAATTTTGATTATTCTCACTACTTTGTGATTAGGAATATATTTATTATTGTACACTGTCAATTTTCATGTTAATTGTTGACATTTGTTGTGGTCTAATGTATATTGACAGATGTAAATTTTGTTACCATTAGATATTTTTATGTGCCACGTACTCATTTCTACATTTTATACTGCTGAGTATTTTTTATTATTTTTTTGATATTTTCTTGTAATAATGATGAATTATGATTCAAATCTGGTTTGATTTATTCCTGGGTAGTTTTATAGGTATTACATAGTGCAGGACCTTTGGTGAATCACATGACTGTGATGTCACCATAGGTCCTCCTGCAATGGCAGAAACTATAGCGGTAGTACAGAACTTGTGCTATCGCTGCAGCTTGTGATTGAAAGGCTGGGGGGCCCTCAGAGCATGGGGGCCCTCAGAGCGTGGGGGCACTGCCCAGTCTGCCTGCACATAATGCTGGCCCTGAGAAACAGGCTGCCCCGTGGCGCTGTACACAGCTCCGTACTATATAAGGCCTCTGTCACACGTTCGTGCCTCTGGTACGTGTTTGGCAGTTTTTTCACGTACTGGAGGCACGTACACACTTGAACATATGATTTTATAATTGTTTGCACACATGTAAGTATTTTGGAACGGAACGTGTGTCCATTCCATACTTACGTGTGTCCGTGTGTTTCGCACGCTGACATGTCCACGTTTTCTCCGGCAGCATGGGTGTCACACGGCCCGTACCACATGGCTGTAGTGTGGATACGGTCCCGTGTGACACACGCCGGAGAAACACGTGTCATTATTTTAAAATAAAAAAAAAAACACATACTCACCTCCACCAGCCCTGCAGAATCTTCCACTGTGATCAGATGCTGCCAGCTGCCGCTCATTATGAGCGTGTTATGGAGGTGGGCGTGCTGTCACAGGTTCTAATCTCCGCCCCTCCGCTTGGCCGAAAACAGCATCAGCGGGGAGTGGGCGGGGCTGGAGCCGAAGATCAGAACTCTGGACAGCAGCATCTACCACGTGAATATGCAAATTACCAGTTCTTTGTGTGTTATCGCAGATAGCACACAGAGAACACACGTGGACCACACATACCGGAGACACGTACTTACCACACGCAACACGCAAGGAAAATACGTGTCTCGCGGCACGTGCGTGATTTCCACGTGAGCGTGGCAGAGGTCTAAGGCACAGAGGCCACTGGGGGCCCGGGGCCTACCGGGGGATTCCCCGCTACCCCGGCAGGCCAGACCGACCCTGGTCAGCAGCATATATTAGCCACTGGTACCATTATCCAAGCCAGGTATTTTTGACTACATGTTTCAGAGAAAATCATACTTTAATAGCCAGGTGGGGATGAGGCCCACAGCAGACCAGTTCAACGGGCTAATTATAATAAGCCAGTGGCTGATGTAGGCTTCCCACAGATTGGACAGCATACAGTATATCAGTTGTCATCTTCCCTTTAAATATGATTTTTATAATAGGTCTATTAGTATTACAGTTGTAGTACCTAGACATTATACTGTGTGTATGATATATAATAATTGACTATATAACATTTAAAATTTCAACGAAGTACCTCGGATGAAGTGCATTGTTCAGTTATGCCACACATGGTGTGTCACAAAGGGCGTCAACAGAGGCGTTAACTAGATGGTGGGTGATGTCTAATCCCTACTCAGCACCAGAAGCTGAGTGCCAAGTGAAGATTACAGAAAAAGATGCAAGAGGAGGCATGGATCAACGGAAGGAGGACTGTGATGGCTGGAAAGGTAAGCGGAGATATTAGAATTTATTATTATCCATCATCTTCCACCATTTTGCTGAATTTCCACAAAGTAAATAGCAAAAATTTAGATTCTGCAAAATTAGAATTTTTGCAAAATTTAAGGCATATTCAATATCCCTTGAACAAATCTGTTCAAGGCATATTGAATTTGCCTTAAATTTGGCAAAAATTCTAATTCTGCAGAATCTAAATTTTTGGCTATTTAGCTTGTGGGAATTCAGTGGTTGCGCTTCTGCACCAACTGTAGAGATACAGCTCACTCAGCGGCGTTGAGATAGGCATATGAGGTGACTAAACAAAACGTCCTGACTGCTTTATTAAGACTCCATAAACAATGTTGTAAAACAGAAAAATAAATTGGCTTTCTTTGCAGAAAGCAGGATTCACAGTCCAAGTCCAAGCATGGAGACTTCACCCAGGAGAACCTCTTACCTCCACACACAGACAGCTAATGATTACACCTGGACTGTCTTATGTACACCATACCATGCCCCAGGGTATATGTGAGAAGCCAGTTCCACCCATCTCTTGGACTACAGTGCCTACAAGTAGTTTTCAACCCCCTGCAGATTTAGCAGGTTTACACATTCGGAATTAACTTGGCATTGTGACATTTGGACTGTAGATCAGCCTGGAAGTGTGAAATGCACTGCAGCAAAAAAGAATGTTATTTCTTTTTTTTTTTAAAATGTGAAAAGTTTATTCAGAGGGTCATTTATTATTCAACCCCTCAAACCACCAGAATTCTGCAGTATTAAGAAGTATTTCAGGCACAAAGAAAAATGAGCTTCACATGTTTGGATTAATCATCTCTTTTTCCAGCCTTTTCTGACTAATTAAGACCCTCCCAAACTTGTGAACAGCACTCATACTTGGTCAACATGGGAAAGACAAAGGAGCATTCCAAGGCCATCAGAGACAATATCGTGGAGGGTCACAAGGCTGGCAAGGGGTACAAAGCCCTTTCCAAGGAGTTGGGCCTACCTGTCTCCACTGTTGGGAGCATCATCCGGAAGTGGAAGGCTTATGGAGCTACCGTTAGCCTTCCACGGCCTGGACAGCCTTTGAAAGTTTCCACCCGTGCCGAGGCCAGGCTTGTCCGAAGAGTCAAGGCTAACCCAAGGACAACAAGGAAGGAGCTCTGGGAAGAACTCATGGCAGTGGGGACATTGGTTTCAGTCAATACCATAAGTAACGTACTCCACCGCAATGGTCTCCGTTCCAGACGAGCCCGTAAGGTACCTTTACTTTCAAAGCGTCATGTCAAGGCTCGTCTACAGTTTGCTCATGATCACTTGGAGGACTGTGAGACAGACTGGTTCAAGGTTCTCTGGTCTGATGAGACCAAGATCGAGATCTTTGGTGCCAACCACACACGTGACGTTTGGAGACTGGATGGCACTGCTTACGACCCCAAGAATACCATCCCTACAGTCAAGCATGGTGGTGGCAGCATCATGCTGTGGGGCTGTTTCTCAGCCAAGGGGCCTGGCCATCTGGTCCGCATCCATGGGAAGATGGATAGCACGGCCTACCTGGAGATTTTGGCCAAGAACCTCCGCTCCTCCATCAAGGATCTTAAGATGGGTCGTCATTTCATCTTCCAACAAGACAACGACCCAAAGCACACAGCCAAGAAAACCAAGGCCTGGTTCAATAGGGAAAAAAATCAAGGTGTTGCAGTGGCCTAGTCAGTCTCCTGACCTTAACCCAATTGAAAACTTGTGGAAGGAGCTCAAGATTAAAGTCCACATGAGACACCCAAAGAACCTAGATAACTTGGAGAAGATCTGCATGGAGGAGTGGGTCAAGATAACTCCAGAGACCTGTGCCGGCCTGATCAGGTCTTATAAAAGACGATTATTAGCTGTAATTGCAAACAAGGGTTATTCCACAAAATATTAAACCTAGGGGTTGACTAATAATTGACCCACACTTTTATGTTGAAAATTTATTAACATTTAACTGAGCAACATAACTTGTTGGTTTGTAAGATTTATGCATCTGTTAATAAATCCTGCTCTTGTTTGAAGTTTGCAGGCTGTAACTTATTTGCATCTTATCAAACCTGCTAAATCTGCAGGGGGTTGAATACTACTTGTAGGCACTGTACATCTGACTAGCATCTGTCACGCTCCCCGGGTCCCCTGCGCTGCTCCCCGGCTCACCTGTCACGCTCCCCGGCTCCCCTGCCTCGCTCCCCGGTTCTTCAGTCCGGTCTCCCGTTCCCCGCTCTCCAGCATCCATTGCCGGCGCTTCCCAGGCGTCCTGGTCCCCGCTCCCGGCGCCCGTCGGCGTCTCAGCCCCAGCCCGGCTCTGCTGCTTCCTCCTCTCAGCTTCCTGCTCTGGCTTCTGGCACCCGGGCCGCGCGCATGCGCATTAGGGCGCGCGCGCGGTCATTGACCCTTTCTTAAAGGGCCAGCGTCCATTGACAGGAAATGAAGCACACAGGTTCAGGGTATAAAGGGGTTTAATGTCCAAGTGGGCGGGGCCTGATCTTCGTGTTTCCCAAGCTAGGAGTCAGGTCTCCTTGTGTCTCTCTGCCATACTTACGTATCTCTCTTCTAGAGCCGATCCTGCCTCGCCATCCGGTCCTGCCGCATCCCGCACCCCGAACGCTGCTTATCTGCCATCCTGACAGTCCGTACCATCTCGGATCCCTGTGGTGACCCGTCATCTCGCTCCAACGGTTCCGGACTCCGCCTGACATCATCTCGGCTTCCGAACCTGAGCTCCGTCACCCGGACTACCATCAGTGACTCCGTGGTCCCAGGGACTTCTCCATTATACTCTTGTGCACGGACTGACCTGCTACCTGTAGTGCTCCAGCTACCGGACCCCTTACCATCATCAAGGAGTTCGGTCCAGTGGATCCACCTCCTGGGTCTGCCCTTCCACCTGGCCCTAACAGTAAGATCAGGCCATGGATCCCGCTGAAGCACTAGCGGCCTTGCAGGAGGAACTCCAACGCCAGCGTGAGACCCAGACCCGCATGCTGAACTTCATGACTTCGGTGGACACCCGCCTGAACACGCTACAAGCGTCAATTACATCTTCAGCATCTCGGGCTTCCACTAGCCAATCCACGGCTCCAGCCCCCGTGGCAGCCTCTTCGGATGCTTCCAGACTTCGTTTGGCCTCACCACCCCGGTACGCCGGAGATCCCAAGACCTGCAGGGGTTTCATAAACCAATGCTCCCTCCATTTCACGCAGCTGCCGCATTTGTTTGCCCTTGACCAAGCCAAGGTCGCCTTCATCATGTCCCATCTAGAGGGTGAGGCACTGGCGTGGATGAACCCCTTGTGGGAGAAGGAGGATCCTGTGACCACGAACATCCAGGAGTTCCTGCAGGCATTCCGTGGCACCTTTGACGAGCCCGGACGCGCCTCCGCGTCTGCTTCATCTCTTCTCCGGTTACGTCAGGGGACTCTGACGGTGGGTCAATACGCTATCCGTTTTCGCACCTTGGCTTCGGAACTCGGCTGGAATAACGAGGCCCTAACCGCCGCCTTCTGGGAAGGACTCTTGGGTCGAATTAAAGATGAGCTGGCTGGTCGTGACGTACCGTCCACCCTGGATGCCCTGAGTACCCTAGCGACTCGAGTGGACATTCGCTTTCAGGAGCGATCCAAAGAGGTGTCCCGTGAGAGACGACCGGTACGGCATTCCTCTCCTCCGCAGAAGCCCGCCGTACTACAGTCAACGGCATCTGGTGTCTCCGTCCACGAGCCCATGCAGATCGACCGTGTGCGGCAGTCTGAACAACGTCGAGCAGAGCGGCTCGCCAAGGGCCTCTGCTTCTACTGCGGAGAGGGCACACACCTGCTACGCTCTTGTCCAGAGAGGCCGGGAAACTCCAAAGCCTAGGGTTGGTAGGAGAGGCCACCCTAGGTGCTGGGACTCTCTCAGACCCGGTTACGTGGACTGTGCAAGTGACAACGGGAGAGACGCGGTTCACGGCTGAGGCGTACCTCGATTCTGGGGCAGCAGGCAATTTCATCCAGCAGGCCACGGTGGACAAGTACCAGGTGCCTGTTACTCCACTTGACAAACCCCTCGTGATTGCCTCTGTGGATGGGAGACCCCTCTCTGACACCATCTCCTGGATCACCAGGCCGGTCGAACTGCGTATCGGTGCCCTGCACACCGAGAACATCGCTCTCTACGTCCTCCCACACATGTCCCATCAAATCCTGCTGGGACTTCCCTGGTTACGGACACACGAACCATCAGTCAGCTGGGGCACTGGTGAAATCACCCGATGGGGCTCTTCGTGCCATGAAAACTGTCTGAAGACGATACAACCCATCCGACGACCTCCGGTTCCAGAGAACCTACCGGGACTGCCCTCGGCCTATTGGTCCTTCGCGGACGTCTTTGATAAAAAGGAATCTGAGGTACTTCCGCCACATCGTCCGTACGATTGTGCCATCGACCTGCTCCCGGGAACAACACCACCTCGAGGACGGATATATCCATTGTCTCCAGCCGAAACAAGGGCCATGTCTATTTACATCACAGAGAGCCTGGCAAGGGGATTAATTCGGAGATCCTCCTCTCCTGCGGGAGCAGGCTTCTTCTTCGTGAAGAAGAAAGAAGGCGACTTACACCCATGTATAGACTACCGGGGATTGAACCAAATCACCGTGAAAAACAAGTACCCTCTGCCGCTCATCCCCGAATTGTTTGACCGGCTTAGAGGAGCTCGTGTGTTCACCAAATTGGACCTTCGGGGTGCCTACAACCTGGTCCGCATCCGCTCTGGGGACGAATGGAAGACCGCGTTCAATACTCGCGATGGGCACTATGAATACTGCGTGATGCCCTTCGGTCTGTGTAACGCACCAGCAGTCTTTCAAGAATTGGTGAACGACGTTTTCCGGGACCTTCTTTACGTCTGTGTGGTGGTGTATCTGGATGATATCCTTGTCTTCTCTCCGGATCTCCAGACCCACAGAGAGAACGTGCAGCTGGTTCTACAAAGACTGAGAGAGAATCGTCTGTACGCCAAGTACGAGAAGTGTGTCTTTGAGCAGTCTTCTCTCCCCTTCCTGGGTTACATCATCTCCGATACCGGACTGCAGATGGATCCAAAGAAGGTCTCCTCCATTCTCAACTGGCCTCCTCCTTCTGGACTGAAGGCAATCCAACGCTTTCTGGGATTCGCCAACTACTACCGCCAGTTCATCCCTCACTTCTCTGCTCTGACCGCTCCTCTCTCCGCCTTGACCAAGAAGGAGGCTAATCCAAAGGACTGGTCACCTGCGGCCGACGCCGCGTTTGGCTCTCTGAAGCGGGCATTTGCCTCCTCTCCTGTGCTCCACCGTCCGGAGTTAAACCGCCAGTTCACCTTGGAGGTGGATGCCTCCTCCTCGGGAGCCGGAGCAGTGCTCATGCAGAAGTCCTCCTCCGGGAAGATGGTGACTTGCGGTTTCTTCTCCAAGAGCTTCTCAGCGCCTGAACGCAACTACACCATCGGTGACCGAGAGCTATTGGCAGTAAAACTGGCTCTGGAGGAATGGTGCTACCTTCTGGAAGGAGCAGTGTACCCCGTAATCATTTACACGGACCACAAGAACCTGGAATACCTGCGGTCTGCTCAGCGACTGAACCCACGGCAAGCCAGGTGGTCCTTGTTCTTTGCCAGGTTCGATTTCCAGCTCCATTTCCGACCCGCGGACAAGAATGTACGCGCTGATGCCTTGTCCAGGTCTTTCATGCCCATGGAGCAGGAGGAGGAGACATCCCAACCCATCATTTGTCCTAGTAAAATCATTCCGGTGGCCCCTGTCACCCTGGCCCAGATACCGCCCGGGAAGACCTATGTCTCTGAGACTGATAGGCAAAAAGTGTTACACTGGGGCCATGCCTCGAAAACAGCCGGTCATGCTGGTCAAAAGAGAACATGGAGTGCGATTGTACGTCATTACTGGTGGCCATCCCTTCGCACGGACGTCACTGCTTTTGTCTCTGCCTGCTCCTCTTGTGCCAGGAACAAGACGCCCAAACACCTGCCATATGGCCGTCTTCTGCCTCTGCCTATACCCTCAGTTCCGTGGCAACACATTGCAATGGACTTTATTACGGACTTGCCATTGTCCTCCGGACACACAGTCATATGGGTCGTGGTGGACCGGTTCTCTAAAATGGCTCATTTCGTCCCTATGGCTGGACTGCCCTCTGCTCAGGAACTCGCGGACGCCTATATACATCACATCTTCCGCTTGCATGGCTTTCCATCACACATCGTGTCCGACAGAGGAACTCAGTTCACCTCCCGCTTCTGGAGGGCTCTCTGCAAACATCTGGGAGTGACTCTGGACTTTTCTTCTGCCTACCATCCTCAGTCTAATGGCCAAGTGGAAAGGGTCAATCAAATCTTGACCTCCTTCTTACGACACTACGTCAACGCCCATCACGACGACTGGTCCACGCTTCTTCCTTGGGCTGAATTCTCCCATAACCACCACGTCAGTGAGTCCTCCTCCAGCTCTCCCTTTCATGTCGTTTACGGACTTCAGCCCTCCGTCCCATTGCCTGTATCTCCTTCTTCGGATGTCCCTGCTGCTGATGCTGTAGCCCGTGACTTTGCAACCATTTGGGACTCTGTCAAGGCGTCCCTTGGGCGTGCTTCCCTGCGGATGAATAGACATGCAGACAAGAGACGTCTGGACCCTCCGTGTTTCTCTCCTGGAGATCTAGTCTGGCTTGCTTCCAAGTACGTCCGATTGAAGATACCATCCTACAAGCTGGGTCCTCGCTACATCGGGCCGTTTAAAGTCCTCAGCAAGATCAATGAGGTCTCCTACAAGCTCCAGCTCCCGGCCACGATGAGGATACCCAACTCCTTCCACGTCTCCCTGCTCAAGCCGGTTGTCCTTGGTCCCTTCTCCGCTGCTGCCAGTTCGGCTCCTCCTCCTATTGCCGATGACGACATCTATGCGGTAAGGGATATCGTGGCCATGAAGACCGTACGGGGTCGACAGTTCTTCCTGGTGGACTGGGCAGGGTATGGTCCTGAGGATAGGTCCTGGGAGCCCCGGGAGAATGTGGGTACTCCGCTGATCCGTGCCTTCCTGTCCCGGTTGCGGGGAGGGGGGCGTGGGGGGGGCTACTGTCACGCTCCCCGGGTCCCCTGCGCTGCTCCCCGGCTCACCTGTCACGCTCCCCGGCTCCCCTGCCTCGCTCCCCGGTTCTTCAGTCCGGTCTCCACCGTTCCCCGCTCTCCAGCATCCATTGCCGGCGCTTCTCAGGCGTCCTGGTCCCCGCTCCCGGCGCCCGTCGGCGTCTCAGCCCCAGCCCGGCTCTGCTGCTTCCTCCTCTCAGCTTCCTGCTCTGGCTTCTGGCACCCGGGCCGCGCGCATGCGCATTAGGGCGCGCGCGCGGTCATTGACCCTTTCTTAAAGGGCCAGCGTCCATTGACAGGAAATGAAGCACACAGGTTCAGGGTATAAAGGGGTTTAATGTCCAAGTGGGCGGGGCCTGATCTTCGTGTTTCCCAAGCTAGGAGTCAGGTCTTCTTGTGTATCTCTGCCATACTTACGTATCTCTCTTCTAGAGCCGATCCTGCCTCGCCATCCGGTCCTGCCGCATCCCGCACCCCGAACGCTGCTCATCTGCCATCCTGACAGTCCGTACCATCTCGGATCCCTGTGGTGACCCGTCATCTCGCTCCAACGGTTCCGGACTCCGCCTGACATCATCTCGGCTTCCGAACCTGAGCTCCGTCACCCGGACTACCATCAGTGACTCCGTGGTCCCAGGGACTTCTCCATTATACTCTTGTGCATGGACTGACCTGCTACCTGTAGTGCTCCAGCTACCGGACCCCTTACCATCATCAAGGAGTTCGGTCCAGTGGATCCACCTCCTGGGTCTGCCCTTCCACCTGGCCCTAACAGCATCACAGAGGATAACCACTATTGGGATATATATCTCCCTTCCATGGCGTATCCAGCTGCCATCTTACAATATACAGTACATATGCTGGTGTATGAAGTAAGACACGTCAATGAAGAGTATGAAAGAAATCAGTGCTGAATGCAAAAAGTATTGAAAGATGTCTATGTCAACACACAATGAAAGCTAAAATGTATATCAAGAGATTAAAGAGCCAAATGGCCATTCAAAAAGATACCGTACATACATTTCACAAATGCTTTGTTTGGAGAAGTCAGTAGATAGTTAAAAGAATCTATTTAAAATATTGCAGATGAATCAGAGACAGGGTTTGTAATTTTGTCGGCTAGACTCCAGTTATGAAATAGGTAACACATCACATGTTAAGATGAACAAATTAAATACCTGTTCCATTGGAGATTATCACCAGAAAGATGTTGATATCTGCACGTTAGTAAGATAGGAAGCGAACCAGAAGTAAAATAATCAGATGATCACAAGGGTCATGTCAGTGGCAGTGCTGTACCCTGATGCACCAGCATGCTACTTGAAAGACTAGGTCCTTGCTGGATGTGTGCGTTAGTGTCATAGGGGTGGCACGCCTGTGTAGGCCACATTTTGCTGTGCTGTTCCTATTTGTTTTAGTTAAAACTGTTATTTAATGTTTTTCATGCTTGTCTATGCTGCCATCTACTGGTCAGACCTTTCGGTTCCTCTGTTTATTTTGTCCAGCCCATGGGAGTGTCTGCTGCTCCTCTTACATCACTTCCTGGCATATTCAGTTATCAGCCAGAGAGTGTGAGAATAACACCCCTTATTGGAGCTGCTGGAAGCAAAGTCTTCTGACCTTAGTGGCTCCAGAAACAAGCATCACAAGAGAACCACAATGCCAGGTACTTGGAACGCTGTACTCCTGCATTTCCTTAACCTTTGGAGAAAATAAATCACCATTGTTTCATCTCAGCATGTGCATGTTTAACTCTGGAGCGCTCTGGTCATGTCTGCCTCACCTATAGGAAAAACGAAGGTAAGATTCTCACGCCATTCCATAACTACGCGCCTTCAATCGCCTTTAAGTGGGGACAGAACAGTTGCTGATGTCTTCGGCTGGCCAGGACCTGATGTTAACTTATTTTGACAAGGAGACCGCCAATTCCCTTTTAACAGCGGAGCTTTACTGAGCAGTTCTTCAATGACAACTACACTGACAAGAAAAAAAGGTAACAATATTTTGAACTTTTGACTTTCAGGTTCCATATCTCACCATCCACTACAGCTTTGTAGTGAGACTACCTTCATTTTATAGACAATCATCTTGGCTATCTCTTACATAAATTTGACTTGTAACTCTTTAGCATATGATTAGTTATCCAGATTATTATCATGTTACTGCAATGTTACTGTTTTGCGCCTAAAATGCTAAATATTTACTTTTGTTATTTGCTAGTATTAGGTAAATCCACATTTGCCTTTCAACACTGCCTGAACCCTTCTGAGCATGCTGTCAATCGAATTTAAGCATGTCTGCAAATCTGATCACAGGTCTCTTCTACATGGTCCCAATGTTGGTGCATACTTGTCGACTCATTTAACTATGTATACAGCTTTATTTTCAACAGTACTACCCGTAAGTGTTCAATTTCTTTAAGTTTTGGGGACTTTGATAGCCAATCCAGCACCTCTACTTTTTTGTCACTGAACCATTTCTTCTCCAATTGCGAATTATGCTGTGGGTCATTTTCTGCTGAAACACTATGTTGTCCTTTTCATATGAGACTACCATCAATCCTGGTCAGGTATGCAATGCCTTTGACCTCCATATCATCAGGTTTGAACCAAACTTGACAGTTGCTTCAATTTCTCGATCCTTTAGCCTTTTTTATTTGCTTCTTCCAGACCCATTTTGCTCCCATCAGAGCCTCGTCTATTGATTTGAGTCTCATAACTCTAAATCACCCATTTCCAATCTTCTAATGTCCACTTTTCGTACTTCTTAACAAACATGAGCTGACGCTTCTTACGATGATATTGAAGTCAAGGCTTATTCACCTTTTTACAGGCCAGCATTCTAGACATGTATAACGTGCATCACATGACGTGCATCACATGAACATCTGTGATCTCACTAACGCTAGAACTAACAGACATTGCGATGACCCGACTTGTTGACTGATATTTTGCCTGGAATGTCCACCTCTTGACTTTTCAATGGATGGATTAACTTCACTTCATATTCTTTCAACTGTCATGGCACTCACATGATGAAGTTTGGCAATTTTTTTGGCCAACATTTGGGAAATAACCTAGTAAGACATTTAGGTATTAGGGAATGTGACGACAGGTTGTAATTTGTAGTATACAGGAAGGAAAAAAAATCACACACCAGGAGCAAAACTGTGACAAACCAGTAACATGACAAGAATCTGAATAACTAATCCCATGCTAAATAGTTGCAAGTCAAAATTATGTATGAGATAGCCAAGATGATTTTCTACAAAATGATGGTAGTCTCACACTCAAAGATGTCTTGGATGGTGGGATCTGGAGTGTGAAAATTGAAAATTTAAAACATTGTTACCTTTCTGCTCATCACTGTATATACACCAGATAGAGGGTACTCAACTTCTCATATGTTTCAGAAACAGAATATCTCCAAGCACTCATTCTTCAAACACATCTGGGATGCTCCTATATTTTCACAGGTCTAGCTATTTTCAGCAAAACTCATCCTAGCACCACTGCATAGTCCGTGAAAGCAATTCTATCTTCCCTGGGATTCCGTATCTGATTCTCTTTCCTGGGGAGTGGGTTCGCCAACAGTCAAGCTTCAAGCTATCAGATGCCTAAGGAACTCACACCCAGGACAGTCACTTTGTCTCACCAACAATTCCATCTTTGGCCCGTTACCTTTAGGAGGTGTAGTTAATTTGGGGCCTTACTGCTTGTCGTCCTTCTCTCTGGACCCTTCTAACTAGGGCATTCCCTCACTCTGTATCTTGGTTAATCTTTTCAGATCACGCTATCTTGATTCTTGATTTCAGTCTCCTTTTTGCCACAAATCACTCACTGAATGTGGCCTTAATGACCTTTGAGACACCAAGTCTGTTCTCATCCCACGCTGTGCTAACGTCTCCTACTATGGGCTAGTCCCAAGTTGTAACTATCTCTAACCCTGTTCACTATCTGTTACTGGACAGAACTCAACTCCCTCCCAAAACAGTGCACATCAGTATACATGAAAACATTTTGACTCATCACATTACTAGTGGCAATGAGCAAGCACTACCATGCTCGGGTGCTCAGTACTCGTAACGAGCACTTGGATACTTGGATGGGAGCGACTCGAGTACCTGAGATTAATGGAAGTCAATGGGGAAAAATCCACCCAACTGCTCAATACATGTACCGAGCACCCGAGCATGGTTGTGTTCACTCATCGCTAATTACTACATATCACAGTTCACATGACACATTACATTCACAATGAAGCAAGACACAATTTACATTACATAACATGATTGCTGTCTTCAGGGAAGGAACACAACAAGTCCACCTCTTTACAGTTACATGAGATATTACTTAGAAGTGTGAAAAACCTGAACAAGGTTTGTATGTACTTTATGTTACATCATATTAAAGCTTAGTTTACCATCTTCACTATTGTCATTTACAGCATTATAGCCAGGGGCATATATAGAAAACATGGGGCCCCATAGCAAAAGTTCTAATTGGGTGCCGCCCCCCAAAAAACAATAATTAAGATTTGGCTGGGTCACATAAGAATATATCTCACAACTTTACAGCCTTCACAAAGTAATTTTTCTCTTATTCAAGCCCCTATACACCTCGTCACACTGTATAAGTGACCCCCAACACAGCCGTCAAATAGCCCACCATAATATATAAGGCTCCCTTATAGCCCTCCAAATAGTATAAAGGCCAACACATAGTCCTCCAACTAGTATAATGGCTCCATATACAGTATATAGCCATCCAAATATTATTACGGTCCCCACATAGCCTTCCATATAGTATAATTGTCCCCACATAGTCCTCCATATAGTATAAGGGGCCTCACATTGCCTTCCATATTAATGCACCCTATAACAATGCACCCCATAGTCCTCCAAATAGTATAATGAACCCCACATAGTTCCCAATATAGTATAATGTATCCCATAGTTCTCCATATAGTATAATGGGTCCGACATTGCCTTTCATATAGTATAATGATCCAACCATAGCCCTCCATATATTACAATGCACCCCAATACAGATGAAACCAGAAGTTTACATACAGTATCTAAATAGACACATATGCATGTTTTTCTCACTATCTGACATGAAATTAGAATAAACTTTTCCCATTTTAGGTCAATTAGGATCACCAAAATTATTTATATTTGAAAAATGCCAGAATAATGAAAGCGAGAAAGAATGTTTTAAGACATTTTTATTACTTTCTGCAAAGTCAAAAGTTTACATATATTTCATTAGTATTTGGCACCATTGCCCTTAAACTGTATGACTTGGATTTAATGTTTTAGATATCCTTCCACAAGCTTCTCCCATTAGTTGGTAGGAATTTGGGCCCATGCCTCCTGACAGAACTGGAGTAACTGAGCCATATTTGTAGGTCGCATTGCTTGCACCTGCCTGTTCCGCTTTGCCCATAAATTTTAAATAGGATTAAAATCATGGTTTTGTGATGGCCACTTCAAAATATTGACTTTGTTTCTTAAGCCACTTTGTAATCAGTTTTGCACTATGCTTCGGTTCATTGTCCATTTGGAAAACCCATTTCTGTCCCAGCTTTAAGCTCTTGGCTGATGTCTTCAGATATTGCCACATAATCTTCTTTCCTCAAGATGCCATCTAGTTTGTGAAGTGCACCAGTCCCTCCTGCAGCAAAACAACCCTACAACATGATGCTGCCATCTCTGTGTTTCCCAGTTGGGGTGGTGTTCTTAGGTTTCAAAGCTTCTCCTTTTAGCTTTCAAACGTAACAATGGTCATCATGGCCAAACAGTTAAATTTTAGCTTTGTCAGACCACAGGACATGTCTCCAAAAATTAAGGTCTTTGTTCCTGTGTGCATTTACAACCATTAATCTGGCTTTTTATGTTTCTTTTGGAGTAATGACTTCTTCCTGGCAGAGTGGCCTTTCAGCCCATGTTGATACAAGTACCCGTTTCACTGAAATTATACCCAAGGATGAACCAGACTTGTGCAAGTTCACAATTTTCTTCCTGAGATCTTGACTGATTTCTTTTGATTTTACCAGGATTCTACACAAAACAGCAGTGTGTTTCAGGTGTGCATTAAAATACATCCACAGTTGTGTCTCCAATTAACTCAGATGTTGCCAATAAACCTATCAGAAGCTTCCAAAGACATGACATCATCATATGGGCTGTCCCATATTATTTAAAGGCATAGTACTCTTAGTGTATGTAAGCTTTTGACTTTGCAGAAAGTAATGAAAACGTCTTAAAACATTCTCTCTCTCATTATTCTGTCGTTTGTCAAATATAAATAATTTTGGAAATCCTATTTGACCTAAAATGGGAAAGGTTTATGCTGATTTCATGTCATATATTGTAATGCACCCACATAGTCCCACATATATTGTAATGCACCCCAATATCTTCAATATATTATAATGTACCCCCCTATAGTCCTCCATATATTATATTGCACCCCCTTTCTCTTCCATATATTATAATGCACCTCAATGGCCCTCTAAAAAGTATAATAGATCCCCATAATCCTAGATACATTATAATGCAGCCCAGTAGTCCTCCATATTTTATAATGCAGCCCAGTAGTCCTCCATATATTATAATGCACCCCCCTGATAGTTCTCCACCAGTGTACTCACGGATTTAAACATAAAAACAAATACCTCTTCTCCTTCCCCTGCTGCTTTGTTGTCTGCAGTGTCGTGTGTTCTGCAGCGCTGCACGCAGAAGTGATGTCATTGCGCCCTAAGACATCCGAGTGCAGACACAGTGGGAGAATGATGCAGGAGGAGGAAGAAGCAGAGCGCTCCCTCTTTCATCACTGCTTTCAACTGTATCGGCATCTGGGATGTCGATACAGTTGAAAGTGCGATTCCATGCCGACTTACAGGCCCCATAACAGTTGTGTGGTCTGCCACCATTAGCAGTACAGCACTGATTGTAGCACCTAATGTTTGTCTAGAAGTAAACCCATTTTCTATACTATGACTTGTTCCAAATGTGTCATTTTATGTTTACTTATTTTTCCTTTTTCACAACATAGTTACTGTTCCTGATTTTACTATAGGTTCATACATTAATTCAATGAACCTTTACACATGGAAATTTTAAAATGTACAGTTTTGGTTTTCTTGCTTTTCGCCATTGCACATAATTGTAGTTTGGTTCCCCATTTTAGACCATTTTATCTTCACTTGACTGTTTTTATGTGGCTTGGCAACATTACAAGTTTAGTTTTCAGTTAGGGAATTTGAGAATTGCTCTTCTAATTGTGTCATTTGTTACAAACTTGGCCTCACACGAACATGTAATATATATTGCTTAACTTTGTTTTTATTCTTCAGTTATAACAAAAAACTATGAAAATAGTATGTGTTTTATTAGCTATGTTTCATGTAGTAAATTGTTTAGCATCAGTGTCTGAAGCCCGTAAAGGCTGTAAGACGTAGGTTAGTTTTGCCACTGGACATTTCTTATTGTAGTCTCGGTGTTAGGTATAATGATGAGTGGGAGCAAATTAAAAAAGGGGTCATTGTAAACTAGTACTAAACTACTTTCCTGAACAAAACTTTTCTACACTTTCTTTACCTTGCCTGTCTGGTCCCCTATGCCCTCCAACCCAGCAGCAATTATACCCGAAAGCCCAATTGCCTGCCTAACCCATGCGCAAGATTTCTGTTAGCTGGCAGTGATGCTGGCTTGTGGAAATTATTGTGTGGAAATCATTGTCACGGTCGTCTCTTGTGGAGTTGTAACAGGCTCAGGTTTGGGCTGTCTCTCTTACCACCCTAAACCATACACATTAAACGTGTTTATTTCTTCATGCACACGAGAGGTTAATGTCTGTTTGGGTTTTTTTTTGTTGCAGCAGCAGACTGATCTATACAGCTCAGCTGTTCCTGTTGAAGTCCACATCCAGCCTGGATAAAAACCCTCAGCTTCCAGCAGGGGGCGCTGATTATTCAGGATCATTCTCGAGCTTCGCCTGGAGGTGGGAGAACGCTTTCCTTTTGCTGCTGCAGTTGTCTAGTGTATGGTTGTGTGAATGTAATCCCTGGAGCTGTTACTTTCCCCTTTCCTTTTTCGGTTCCTGTTCAACCCAGTGCGTTTGCCCAGTTGTTGGTTTATGGGTGCCTGAGTATTGTGGTTACCCACCTGTCTGTTGTTTTTGTTGGTGAGGGTTTGGAGGATCTTCATCCCCGTCAGTCCCTATGGGTGCGGAGGTGACATTTTCATCAAGATGAGAACAGGAGATAGGGAGCGGCTAGGGGCTTACACATCGCTACTTCAAGTGTAGTTCTGGGTTGAGGCTAAGCCTAGGGCACCCCCCTATCCAGTCACTCTCTCTATCGGTCACACTAGGCGTGAAAATCATGTTATCACGCCCACAGGGGCGTAAAAACCTGCAAAGAGGGCTGACTAGTCAGAGGAAACGACGCCCCTGCGACTAGTCAAGGCCCTAATTCATTCAATCCTATTAGGGATTATACAGGGCTAGTTAGGCAGGGAATGTATCCTTACATGTATGAATGCTGCTGGGTTGGAGGGCATAGGGGACCTGACAGGTTCCATTTAAGTGTAAGAAGGAAGTAGTGTATGGCACAAGGAGTTAAAAAGATTGCCAGGGACTAAATGAGGTATTCATGTGATCCTAAAGCAGTTGTCTAAATAATTGACCAATTAATATGAGAACGGTAGAAGTCCAGAACCCCCAAAGATAAGCTGAAACTTGCTGTCAGTTACGGAATATACCCTACAGTTCAAAGGGTACAATTTTGTCTTTTCCATAAAAAATCATACTTTTATTTATCAAATGAGTTGCATAATGAATAGAAAATATAGTCCAGACATTGACTAGGTTAGAAATAATGATTTTTACTCAAAATAATAATTTTCTCCTTCAAACTTTGCTGTCATCAAAGAATGCTCCCTTTGAAGCAATTACAGCCTTGCAGACCTTTGGCATTCTAGCTGGTAATCTGGAGATATTTCACCCCATGATTCCCCCCTCCCACAATTTGGATTGGCTCGATGGACACTTTTTGCGTACCATACGGTCAAGCTGCACCCACAACAGCTCAATTAGGTTGAGATTTGGTGACTGGGCTGGCCACTCCATTACAGATAGAATACCAGCTGCCTGCTTATTCCCTAAATAGTTCATGCATAATTTTGAGGTGTGCTTTGGGTCATTGTCCTGTTGTAGGATGAAATTGGCTCCAATCAAACGCTGTTCACAGGGTATGAAATGGAATTGAAAAATGGAGTGATAGCTTTCCTTATTCAAAATCCTTTTTACCTTGTACAAATCTCCCACTTTACCAGCACCAAAGCAACTCCAGACCATCACATTAGCTCCACCATGCTTGACAGATGGCGTCAGGCACTCTTCCAGCATCTTTTCAGTTGTTCTGTGTCTCACAAATGTTCTTCTGTGTGATGCAAGCACCTTAAACTTCAATTTGTCTGTCCATAACACTTTTTTCCAATCTTCCAATGTCTGTGTTATTTTGCCCATATTAATCTTTCCTTTTATTAGCCAGTTTCAGATATGGCTTTTCCTTTACCACTCTGCCCTGAAGGCCAGCATCCCGGAGTCACCTCTTCACTGTAGACGTTGACACTGGCGTTTTGCGGGTACTATTTAATGAAGCTGCCAGTTGAGGACCTGTGAGGTATCGATTTCTCAAACTAGAGATTCTAATGTACTTGTCTTGTTGCTCAGTTGTGCAGTGGGGCCTCCTACTTTCTTTCTACTCTGGTTAGAGCCTGTTTGTGCTCTCCTCTGAAGGGAGTAGTACACACCGTTGTAGGAAATCTTCAGCTTTGTCCCCATTGAAAATAAAGCAATAAAAAATACACAAAGTTGGTATTGCTGTGTTCAGAAATGCCCAATCTATCACAATATGAAATCAGTTAATCTGATTGGTAAAAGGCTTAGTGAGAGAAAAAAATCAAAATGCCATAAATATGTTTGTTTAATCTCTGCAACATTGCATTAAAATGCAATAAGAGGCGATCAAAACATTACAGCAACCCAAAAAATGATATCATTAACCCCTTCACGACCTTGAACGGATCTATCCGTCCAGGATCGTGTCCCGTTAAGCCCCGCCCCCTGCCGCGGGCAGGCGGCGTGGATCGGCACACATATCAGCTGTTTTCAACAGCTGACATGTGTGCCTGCTAGCCGCGGGTAGAATCGCTTCCACCCGCGGCCATTAACCCCTTAAATCTTGCTGCCAAAGTCTGGCAGCAAGATTTAAATGCGCGCGGCCATGTTTTTTACTTACCCCCACGTGACTATCGGTGGTTGCCATCGTAGCACAGGGTCATGTGATGACGCCTGCTGCTATGATGTTTCACTTTCGTTTTCCCTCGGCCGAGAGCAGAGGGAAAACCAAAGTGACTGAATCTGCTGTTTACAGCTGTATTGCTGTGATCAGCAGATAGCGATCGGATTGCTAATTGCTATAGCCCCCTAGGGGGACTAGTAAAATAAAAAAAAAAAGTAAAAAAAAAAGTTTTAAAAAAATAAATAAATAAATAAAATACCTAAAAGTTCAAATCACCCCCTTTCCCCCATTGAAAATTAAAGGGTTAAAACATAAATAAATATACACATATTTGGTATCGCCGTGTTCAGAAATGCCCGATCTATCAAAATATAAAATCAATTAATCTGATTGGTAAACGGTGTAGTGGCAAAAAAATTCCAGACGCCAAAATTACGTTTTTTGGTCGCCGCAAGTTTTACGCAAAATGCAATAACAGGCGATCAAAACGTAGCATCTGCGCAAAAATGGTACCATTATAAACGTCATCTCGAGACGCAAAAAATAAGCCATCACTGAGCCATAGATCCCAAAAAATAAGAACGCTACGTGTTTCGGAAAATGGCGCAAAACGTGCGCCACTTTTATTGGACAAACTTGTGAATTTTTTTTAACCCCTTAGATACAAGTAAACCTATACATGTTTGGTGTCTACAAACTCGCACCGACCTGAGGCATCACATAGATACATCAGTTTTATCATATAGTGAACACGGTGAATAAAACATCCCAAAAACTATTGTGCGATCACACTTTTTTTGCAGTTTTTCCACACTTGGAATTTTTTTGCTGTTTTCCAGTACAATATATGGTAAAATCTATGGTTTCATTTAAAAGTACAACTCGTCCCGCAAAAAACAAGCCCTCATATGGCAAGATTGACGGAATAATAAAAAAGTTACGGCTATAGGAAGAAAAGGAGCAAAAAACAAAAACGCAAAAACGGAAAGTGCCCGGGGGCTGAAGGGGTTAAAAATGCCAGCTCAAGACACAAAATGTTAGCCTTCACACAGCCCCAGATCCTGAAAAATGAGAACGCTACTGATCTCAAAAATGGCGACAAAAAAGCGCTACTTTCTTTTTTTTTTTCTTTACAAACTTCTGATTTTTTTTTCACCACTTAGATAAAAGTAAAACTATAAATGTTTGGTATCCATGACCTTGTACTGACCTTGTGAATCAAATTGCCAGGTCCGTTTTACCGTTTAGTGAACATGGTAAATGAAAATCCCCAAAAATAATCGCGGAATTGCACATTTTTTTCCAAGTTCACCACACTTGGATTTTTTTTCATCGTTTTCCAGTATAAGGCGGGCTTTGCACAATATGACATTGCAGGTGCGATGTCGGTGCGGTCAAATTGAAAGGGTGGAAACACATCTATGCGAGTAAAATCGGTCCGACTGGGCTGAAAAAAACTCGGCTGATTTTAGTTCACGTTTGGTCCGAGTGCAACGCAAGTGCGATGCTTTTTTCTGAATAAATTAATGATTTTACTAGCGTGTGTAATGCGTGTGTAATGCGTATTTTTTACTATGTCATCTGCCATTCAGCGCTGCTACATGGCCGCTGACAGCAGACACAGACAGCCATGCAGCAGAGCTGAATGGCAGATGACAGCAGACACAGACAGAGCCGCACGATCAGAATGAACTCGGGTGAACTTCACCCGACTTCATTGTCATGCTGCGGCTCTGTCTGTGTCGCATCCTGATTAGCGGTCACCTGTGAAGGATTCACCAGTGACCGCTAATCCCCGGAGTGACTGAAGTTAGCAGCCCTCTCTCATAGTCACCGATCCCCGATCCCCGGCGCAGCGCTGCACGGCGTTCACACTGCTGCGGCAGCTTTTACTATTTTGAAAAAGCCGGCCGCTCATTAAACAATCTCGTATTCCCTGCTTTCCCCACCCACAGGCGCCTATGATTGGTTGCAGTGAGACACGCCTCCACGCTGAGTGACAGGTGTCTCACTGCAACCAATCACAGCAGCCGGTGGGCGGGTCTATACTGTGCAGTGAAATAAATAATTAAATAATTTAAAAAAACGGCGTGCGGTCCCCCCAATTTTAATACCAGCCAGATAAAGCCATACGGCTGAAGGCTGGTATTCTCAGGATGGGGAGCTCCACGTTATTGGGAGCCCCCGAGCCTAACAATATCAGTCAGCAGCCACCCAGAATTGCCGCATACATTAGATGTGACAGTTCTGGCACTGTACCCGGCTCTTCCCGATTTGCCCTGGTGCGTTGGCAAATCGGGGTAATAAGGAGTTAATGGCAGCACATAGCTGCCACTAAATCCTAGATTAATCATGTCAGGCGTCTATGAGACACCCTCCATGATTAATCTGTAAGTTACAGTAAATAAACACACACACACCCGAAAAATCATTTATTAGAAATAAAAAACACAAACAAATTCCCTCATTACCAATTTAATAAGCCCCAAAAAGCCCTCCATGTCCGGCGTAATCCACGGACCTCCAGCGTCGCTTCCAGCTCTGCTGCATGCAGGTGACAGGAGCAGCAGAAGACACCACCGCTCCTGTCACCTCCATGCAGCAACTGAGGTGAGTATCGTGATCAGCTGAGCTGTCACTGAGGTTACCCGCTGTCACTGGATCCAGCGGTGGCCGCGATTAACCTCAGTGACACCTCAGCAGATCGCGCTACTCACCTCAGTTGCTGCGTGGAGCTGACAGGAGCGGCGGTGTCTGCTGCAGCTCCGGTCACCTTCATGCTGGAAGCGACGCTGGAGGTCCGTGGATTACGCCGGACATGGAGGGCTTTTTGGGGCTTATTAAATTGGTAATGAGGGAATTTGTTTATGTTTTTTATTTCTAATAAATGATTTTTTCATGTGTGTGTGTGTTTATTTACTGTAACTTACAGACTAATCATGGAGGGTGTCTCATAGACGCCTGACATGATTAATCTAGGATTTAGTGGCAGCTATGGGCTGCCATTAACTCCTTATTACCCCAATTTGCTAACGCACCAGGGCAAATCGGGAAGAGCCGGGTACAGTGCCAGAACTGTCGCATCTAATGTATGCGGCAATTCTGGGCGGCTGCTAACTGTTATTGTTAGGCTGGGGGGCTCCCCATAACGTGGAGCTCCCCATCCTGAGAATACCAGCCTTCAGCCGTATGGCTGTATCTGGCTGGTACTAAAATTGGGGGGGACCGCACGCCGGTTTTTTTAATTATTTAATTATTTATTTCACTGCACAGTATAGACCCGCCCACCGGCTGCTGTGATTGGGTGCAGTGAGACACCTGTCACTCAGCGTGGGGGCGTGTCTCACTGCAACCAATCATAGGCGCCTGTGGGCGGGGAAAGCAGGGAATACGAGATTGTTTAATGAGCGGCCGGCTTTTTCACAATAGTAAAAGCCGCCGCAGCAGTGAGAATGCCATGCAGCGCCGCGCCGGGGATCGGGGATCGGTGAGTATGAGAGAGGAGGGGAAAATGACCGACAGACTGTGAGAGAGGGACAGGGACACTAGGATGGTGTGAGTGCTGTCCCGTGACATCCGATTATTTACACGCTCCCATAGACTTGCATTGGAGAGACTCGCAGTAGAAACTCGCAAAAAAGCAGCATGCTGCGATTTTTTTCTCAGTCCGATTTGGACTGAGAAAAAAATCGCAGATGAGAGCTGAATCATTCACTAACATGTGTCCGATTCCAATGCGAGATTTTCTCGCATTGCTCTACTGCGAGAAACTCGCAAGTGAGAAGCAGCCCAAAATGACGTACTTCCGGCATCGCAAGCGGCATCGTAGTGTGTAAAGGCTCGATGATACGATTAACGAGCGCAAAAGCATCGTAATCGTATCATCGGTGCAGCGTCAGCGAAATCCATAATTTCGCTGACGCAACGGTCCGATGTTGTTCCTCGCTCCTGCGGCAGCACACATCGCTGTGTGTGAAGTCGCAGGAGCGAGGAACATCTCCTACTGGCGTCACCGCGGCTTCCGTAGGATATGCGGAAGGAAGGAGGTGGGCGGGATGTTTACATCCCGCTCATCTCCGCCCCTCCGCTCCTATTGGCCGCCTGCCGTGTGACGTCGCAGTGACGCCGCACGACCCGCCCCCTTAATAAGGAGGCGGGTCGACGGCCAGAGTGACGGTCGCAGGACAGGTGAGTCCATGTGAAGCTGCCGTAGCGATAAGGATATCGCAGTTGCGACGGGGGCGGGGACTATCGCGCTCGGCATCGCAGCATCGGCTTGTGATGTCGTAGTGTGCAAAGTGCCCCTAAGGCTGAGGCCAAACAGGGATTACTGCTTGTCCTCGCATGACACTCGGCTCACTCTCGCAGCACAGTGGGAGCCGAATGTTATGCTAGTGTCATGCGTCTGTGGTCCAATCATGCGATCAACCACAGCTGCGGAGGAGAGGGCCGGCGCTGCGGCGGGGAGGGCCAGTGGTGCGGCGGGGAGGGCCAGCGCTGCACAGGGGGGGAGGGATTTATCTCCCTGTCTCCTCCGTTGCCAGCTGATGTGAAAATCACACTGCACTCGCATTACAATGGTGTAACGCAAGTGCAATATAATGTTTCTCTCGCCCCCCATTGACTTCAATGGGTGCGAGTTAAACAGGCTCACATTCCACGCACAGCGTGCTGCGATTGTTTTCTCAGTCTGATTAGGTGTGAGAAAAAAAAATTGCTCATGGGAGCTGCCCCATAGAGTAATACTGGTCCAAGTGGAAAGAGATTTTTTTTTTTTACCGCATTCCACTTGCTTTGTATTACTCGCCATGTGTGTGCTGACCCTAATACTGAATGTGGCAGAATGAAAGAAGTAATTCAAAAGTACAACTCGTCCTGCTGAAAACAAACCCTCAAATGGCTATATTGTCAGAAAAATAAAAAAGTTATGGCTAATGGAAGAAGGGGAGGAAAAAACGAAAATGAAAAATAGAAAATCATCCAAGGGTGAAGGGGTTAAAGGTCAGGAAAAGCTCACTTAGTTATGGTATGCAATCTAGCTCTCCTACATTTGGAAATCTGGGTTTCTATTGCCACATTTACTAAACATTGCTATGTGACCAAATATTTAAAAATTTAATGAGCATCAGAAAAAGTCTCTGTACCATGTAACATTCCCTTAAGGCCTTACACTAGGCATAATACATTATATGAGTTTATATGCGTTATGCAAAATAGAAACTATAGGAAGACATAGACATATGAACTGAACCCAAACTTATTTTCCCTCTTTAACGACTTCTGTACATTGTATTCTGCAGATATTCAACTAAATGTCCATTCACCTCTGAGATACCATACAAAGTGGTCTCTAACCTCTGGCTCTCCATCAGTTACAAAACTAAAACTACCAGCATGTGTCAATGCGCTTTCTTAGGCCTCTTTCACACGGCCGTGAAAAACTACGCATGTGTTTCACAGATGTGTCAGAGGTGCGTTTTGCCCTCTCTGAGCCGTGTGTATGGCACACGTGTGTTCTCCGTGTGTTATCCGTGATAACACACGGAGAACAGGAACTTTCTGCTCACCTGTGCCTGGCTTCGCTGTCCGTGGTTCTGATCTTCGGTCTCCGGTCCTGCCGACTCCCCGCTGCTGCTTCCGGCCACAGTGAAGTGAATATTCAATGAGCATAATGAGCGGCGGTCGGAAGCAAGTGACAGCAGCGGCAGAGACAGGAGGGCTGGAGAAGTTGAGTAAAGTTTTTTTTTCTTCTCAAACACATGTGTTTTCTCCGGCGCGTGTAACACGGAACACCTCCGTGTGGTCCCTTTGCGTTCCGTGTGACACCCATGATGACGGAGAAAAATGGACATGTTGACGTGTGGAGCACACAGACACACGTATGCTCCACTTGTACACACTGTCCATGGCAGACGCAAGCACGTGAGCGCAGACCCATTGATTTTAATGGGTCTACGTGTACCCGTGTCTCCGGTACGTGAGGAAATGGACCAAACACGTACCAGAGACACGGACGTGTGAAAGAGGCCTAAGTTGTAGTTTAACAGTAATTGGAGAGCCACAAGTTGGAGACCAACATACCGGATCTTATTCAGTCAGGCCTACAATTTGCCATAGTTAACATTTTTAGTTGCTTCTTAAGAGCTGATACTCGAGAGATAATCTGTTTTGTTGGAACTGAAGCAGGGTAAATCTTGTTTTTTATTGCAAACATAGCTTACACAACTCCCATTCTACAATTTCAATAATTGTCCAATTATTATTGTGTGGACGTCACTCTCTAAAAGTTGCAACTTTGCTATTCTAGACTAATTTGTCATTGTACATCCTATTGGGATTTTACTTTTTTTTTTAAATATGCCGCACCAAAACTGAATATCCCCACAGAAAAACGCACCAAAAATGCTATGCAGTTTTGACACGTTTTCGGTTCATTTTTCTGTCAGGAGATGCAGATTTGTTGTAGAAATGTCTGCAACAGATGTCTGTAACAAATTTCTGCAACAGCTCCGAATCTAATGGCAGAAAATCGCATAAAAAATGCATCAAAACTGTATCGCAGTTTTGGTGCGTTTTTATGCTAGGATATGTATATTTGGTGCAAATATGTCTTCAACCAAATACTCAACGTGCGAACATAACCTGAATCAGTAATCCGGCATTGACTTCAATGAGTTCACCTGAGGTGAGGTCACTGAGTTCAATGAGTTCGCCTCAGGTCAATTCACATGATTTCACAGCTGTCACCATAGGTGAACTTAGTGATGTCACCGCTCCCCAATGACACATAAGAAGAGAGCAATCACTGGAGAAGGACATCATGGTTGGAAAAATAGAAGGAAGAAAGCAAGAGGAAGATCAGCAACCCGATGGCTTGATACAATCAAGAAAATGGTGGAGAAGACCCCGATGGACCTCTCAAGGCTTGCAAAAGATCAATCTTCCAACAGAGCGTTCATCAATCAAGGCATCATAGCTCGAAATCGAGCAGAAGGCCATAAAAAAAAGCAAGCATTCCATTTTTCCACTTACTTGCAAGGAGATAAGATGCTGACCAGACATAGCAAATTGATAAAGGTGCATTTACAAAAGGCAATTGTTTAATATCCTGTTCAGACCTTGTTTCAGATATGCACAGAATAATCAGTAATAGATTGCTCTGCAGCACAAATCCTGCTTAAGAAAGACAGTGTTTTTTATCCAAGCCAAAAGATTTTTTCACCCTATGATCAGTTGGCTCATGCGTGGGTGATCTGCAGCTTGGTTACACTGTATAGTTTTCGAGAAATTTAAATGCAGTGTAAACGTATCCAAAACATGATGCTGTGTTTGGTATGAACCAATCATCTTGTTTTTTAATCTCAGTATACTCTTTTTATCGTTGTTTGTGTTATGATTATTCTTACAATTATTATTACTAAAGGCTTGGAACAAAAATCTGCATTTGCTTCATGTGACTGGCGAATCGTGACAGTGTGGTGCATGATTCCCCATTATTTCCGATGCAAGTGGGCAGTTACATGACCTCATGTCTTCCAAACCACTACTATAGCAGTATAGATACGGATTTGTCTGTTATGATAAGTTATTTTATGTTGTATAGTAGCCATTCTGCAATTTAAATATGAACTTTTATTCTACAACTCCACATATATAAATAAAGCAGAACTGTCGAGGTGTTAGTTTCCCTAGACTAGGTGTGGTCTCTACCCCTGGGATCTCATTCGTTTGGGAGAATGTGAATTTCTGGTCCCTGTCGGTAAGCCAAGGTTGCTGCATACAGCTGGTGATTAAATATAATAGTCATGAATATGCTCAGCACTCGCCTTTGAAATATATTTGTCTGGGGACTTCTACCTATATGTCATTTATGGCATGTTCTATGGAGAAATATTTTTTTTATTTGGGTTATAGATAATTTAATGAGAAAGAATGTATAATGGTGAAGAAATGTTGAACTTGATGGACCTGTCTTTTTCTATGTAAAAGAATGTTATAGCTAGTCAAAAACTGTATAGACAGTACAGCTGGAAATATGTGCTTTATGGCACCTGTAAAATTCAGGAGATAATGGACAGTGGTGGAGTACAGCCGCTTCCTACATGTGGAGCCTCCCATATGCATATTATGGACAGTGTATCAATCTACCTTATCTAAACCTCCAGCAGTAGACCTGAGCTGTGCTCTGCTGGTCCTGCCCCAGTCCATACAGCAAAGCGTACAAGTAGGCTGAAGAAATCTGGAAAGAATGAAATGAATCATTTTTAATGATTCATTCCATTAATGACGGACACTCATGATGCTTTGTAATGTTGTATACTTGTCTAAATATAGGTTAAGACTCTGCATGAAAGAATATTAGCTCTGGTTATGATGTAGCACTTGGCTATTACCGCTATTAGATATAATTGTAGTAGCTATTACTATTCCAGGAGTGAAGTGTGTTATTGTACTATTCCGGGAAATGTAGGGGAGTGTATACAGTGCCTCTACAGAACAAAAATAGGAATTACTTATGGAATGGACTAAACTGCAAAAATGGTTAATATTCTGACAAATAAAGCTCTTTTTACTGTATTTTTTCCTTAATTCTTAACAGTTACAATGCTCGTGAAATTTTTAGAGTACAGCTATATTACTAAGTGACATGTTATTATAATATAGCTCTAAATATTTCAAGCAAAACTTTTACATTCCCCACCCAGTTATGCTCTGCCTTCCAAGATGCAGCACAGCTGCAGCCTACGGTTTCTAAAAATGGATTGAAAGGGAAACTGGCCAAACCAAACTCTCAACCACTGACATGTGTTCCACTATACCAGTCATCTCCTAGGAGGCAGAACCTGAACCCTAACAAAGCTTTTGCAAATTGAGCATCTTATTTATCCACTTATATTACTTTATTTGTGCCACACACTTTCTCTGTAAAGAGGTAACATATGGTTCAAGACAATGAAAATAAGGAACTATAAGTTAAACTATTTAAAGTTTTGAAAGTATTTATATTATGTCACTAAATAGGGCATATATATATCTATATGTATATATATATATATATATATATATATATATATATATATATATATATAAATTAGATGACTTTCCAACTATTTTGGACTCCCAATAGTGTGAATAGGTGTGTATCCCATCATGATATATTGACAGAAAAAAAGGAACAGCTGCACATTGAATTGCCAAAAATGTAAACTGCTAAAAAAGATCTAAAAACTTTATTTTTATTTTTTTTTCAAGGTGTTTTGTTTAGAAAAATGGCCATTTCCATACCTACCCAGTAACCATGTCATGGCAACCTCATTATATTGGGCCCTACTTTTTTTCTGTCAATATATCATGATGAGATATGCACTTGTTCACACTATTGGGAGTGCTGCCAGTGGTTTTTTTTTGTATCTTTGTATTTAATATAGAGTGATGTCCGTTTAACTAGCTCTGTACCCCAACCCGCACCTTACCCATTAGCCACAGGTGTTTTTATCCTCTAAATGTAGGTTTTTTTTAAAACCCAGACAGAGGCAATAGGATAGAGTAGGACCCAGTATAATGAGGTTGCTATGTCGGGGATACTGGGCAGGTATGGAAATGGCCACTTTTATATGCAAAACACCTACAAAAATGTAAAACATTATTTTTTAAATCTTTTTCAGTAGTTTATCGTTTGGGCATATGAGCATGTGGCTGGTCCTTTTTTCTTTCAATATATCATGATCAGGATCAGATATGCACCTATTCACACAATTGGGAGTGCTGTCAGTCTTTTTTTTGCATTATTGTATTTAATATGGAGTGATGTCCGTTTGACTTGCTGTGCACCTCAACCCCCACCTTATCCATTAGCCACAGGTGTTTTTATCCTCTAAGAGTAGATCACTCATTGCCCATACATGTAGGTTTTTTAAAACCCAGACAGAGGCAGTAGGATAGAGTAGGATGCACTATCATGAGGTTGCCATGACGTGGCTACTGGACAGGTATGGAAATGGCCATTTTTATATGCAAAACACCTATAAGAAATGTTGACTTTTTTTTTAGATCTTTTTCAGTAGTTTAAAGTTTTGGCATTTCAGTGTGCAGATGTTCCTTTCTTTACTGTACATAGATGATCGAATAGATAGATACTGTATACTGCAGATATATAATTTCCCAACCCCTCTACATATTAGAAACTTCCCCCCTTTAGTGCCTTTTATGTTGAGTTTATTCTACAGCTTTTTATACTTGTTTACCCTAATATATAAATAGAAAAAAATGGAGTGATGCCCTGAACCAATGTAAAGCAGACAACTGGGGGCTGGTGTTATCAGGCTGCTAAGGTGCATGGTTATTGGACCCTTCCCAGCCTAAAAATACCAGCCTGCATTCACCCCAGAAGTGGAGTATTACATTAGGTGTGCCAATTCTGGCACTTCATCTTGGCTCTTTCCGATTGCCCTGGTGTGTTTACAATTGTGGCAATGGTATTTTGGAGTTGATGTCAGATGTGAATTGTCCAAAAAAACAGCTGCCATCAAGCTCTGGTGTTAGTAATTGAGAGGTGTCTACCAGACACCCCCATTACTAACCTAGTAAGTAAAAAGAAAAAAACACACACAAAAATAGTTTCTTTTAAAAAAACACTCCCAGACTTTTTCCCTGGTTCACCAATTTATTTACAAAAAAACAAAACCGCAGGTCCGAAGTAGTCCAGTAAATCCGACGTAATCCACATATGGAAACCTGAAAAACATAACAAGTAAGAAATAAAAACAAGAGACTGTCCCTTATTCACCAATTTATTAGAAAGCAAAGTTACCATGCAGGTGCAACATAGTCCAGAGCTTTCCATGATGTTTCTCAATCCGAAGATCAAAGGCTATAGAGCCTCATTTTGAGGCTCCATAGACTATGAGAAGCAGAAATGTAGAAAAAATTCCACTGAAAACCGATGAGGTCAAAAATATATTTATTAGTTAAAAAGACAGAGACCGCCACAATGGCAGTACAAACTAGAAGACAAGGGCAGTCTGCTCCGTTGGGTAAGTAATAAACATCCAATGACAGGTTCCCTTTAACGCTAAGTTTGTATTGTATATGAAGTGAAGCAGTGGATCTGAGGCTCTGTAACATAACTAAATTCACATAAAGATGAATAGGATTTAAAAAAAAAAAAAAAAGATGAAATGTGTAAACCTAAATGAAATCATGTTGAACCTGCTAATGAGCTTTTTACCGTGGTCACTAACTGCAGTCTAATGATAGCTGGCTATAGCATTAACTATTGGGAACGATGAAACCTGCAATACTATCTGTTATAATTGTGGTATCTGGTGATCTCTGAGGGAGGCGCCTCCATTTGTATCCCTCATTACCACCCACCTTGCATATCCAAGTCACTTTGTGGGACATATAATTTGGGGCAGGGAGCCAATAGAGTCATGAAAGAAAAAAAAAAATCTTCCTTATAAAATGCTTTTTTTTTTTAAAAGTTAAAAAAGTTTTCTGAGCTTCAAAATGTATTGATAAGCCCTATACCCTTATAAAACTCCAGTAAAGGGAATCTGTCAGCAGGTTTTTTGCTAACTCATCTGAGAGCAGCATGATATAAACAAAGATATCTGGAATCTAACAATGTATCACTTAGATTACAGGTGCAGCTATTCTAATATAATCAAAGATTTTTTATTTTTTTTGCACATAGCAGAGCTTAACAAGCTGCCCCCGCGCACACCAAGCTTTCAGTGTACATTTCCATAGCCAAAAGACTAATGATAAAACCAGGAAACTTAAACTAACATTGCAGGTAAAAAAAAAATCACACTTTGCGATAAGAGATGCAGGGCTGTAATCTGAATGTTAACTCTAAAGCTGGTGTTACACACAGCGACAACGACAACGACGTCGCTGCTACGTCACCATTTTCTGTGACGTTGCAGCGACGTCCCGTCGCTGTCGCTGTGTGTGACATCCAGCAACGACCTGGCCCCTGCTGTGAGGTCGACGGTCATTGCTGAATGTCCAGCTTCATTTTTTGGTCGTCACTCTCCCGCTGTGACACACACATCGCTGTGTGTGACAGCGAGAGAGCGACGAAATGAAGCGAGCAGGGAGAAGGAGCCGGCGTCTGGCAGCTGCGGTAAGCTGTAACCAGCGTAAACATCGGGTAACCAAGGGAAGACCTTTCCCTGGTTACCCGATATTTACCTTCGTTACCAGCCTCCGCCCTTGCTGCCAGCGCCGGCTCCTGCTCTGTGCACATGTGGCTGCAGTATGCATCGGGTAATTAACCCGATGTATACTGTAGCAAGGAGAGCAAGGAGCCAGCGCTAAGCAGTGTGCGCGGCTCCCTGCTCTCTGCACTGTGACATGTAGCTGCAGTACACATCGGGTTAATTAACCCGATGTGTACTGTACCTAGGAGAGCAAGGAGCCAGCGCTAAGCGCGGCTCCCTGCTCTCTGCACATGTAGCACAGCGACGTTATGATCGCTGCTGCGTCGCTGTGTTTGACAGCTAAGCAGCGATCATAACAGCGACTTACAAGGTCGCTGTTACGTCACAGAAAATGGTGACGTAACAGCGACGTCGTTGTCGCTGTCGCTTAGTGTGAACCCGACTTAAGGCCATGTGCGCACTTTGCGTTTTTTCATGTGTCTCTGCAGCGTTTTGAACTGCAGCGTTTTAATGCCAAAATGCATTCGTTTTGAATTTCAAGCAAAGTCTATGGGAAATGGGGATTTCTTGTGCGCACAATGCTGTTAAAAACGCAGCGTTAAATTTGCATATTTTTGGGC
Source organism: Anomaloglossus baeobatrachus (assembly GCF_048569485.1). Classification (NCBI taxonomy): domain Eukaryota; kingdom Metazoa; phylum Chordata; class Amphibia; order Anura; family Aromobatidae; genus Anomaloglossus; species Anomaloglossus baeobatrachus. The sequence goes on from NC_134358.1 coordinate 204,742,275, forward strand.
AAAAACTCAGCATTTAAAGAAGCAGCATGTCAATTGTTTTTGCCATTTGAGCAGCGTTTTGCTAACATTGAAGTCAATGAGAAGTTGCAAAACCCAATCAACATCAAAAATCAATCGTTTAACATGCTTTTTTGATGCAGAAAACATGCTTTTTGGACCAATTAATTGCATGCATTTTTGGCAAAATATTAATGGCATGATATGTCCCTTTACACACACACACACAGTCCGACAATTATTTTAAGAAAATCCATAAATAAATGTAATTTTATGCATAATTATTATCACAAACTTATCATTTTTTTAATGATATTAATCTGGATATTTGTTATCATTTTTTTCTGATTTTTTCAGTGTTTGAATGTTTAAACTTTACTTAGTAGTGTCTTTGTATTCAAAATGCAGCTGACTTTAAGCAATGAAAAAGCTTGTAAAACGCGCTAAAACGTGGCTAATACGCAGTAAATACGCTCGCGTATTTATCGCGTTTTTGTGGTCAAAACCAACTTTGGCAAAAACCATTTCTGCCAGAGGATGCGTTTAGAACTGCAACTACCTCGACGCAAAGTGCGCACATAGCCTAACACCATGCTGGCTTCAGATTATATAGCAAAAGCCTGCTGACAGAGTCCCTTTAATGAAAAAAAAATATGGCTCATAGAATGCTGCTACACATAAAAAATACATATTTTTAGATGTTTTTAGAACATAAAAATAGTTCAATAAAGGAAACTATAGGTAAAATAGCTATGTCATTTTGAGTCAAAATAGTCCAGTCATTAAAAACCTGAAATATATACATTCCCTCTAACAAACCCATTTCTAAACTCATAAATTTAATACTACTGAACTAAAGGGTTGTTCTACCATAGGAAAGTAAATTACTTAGGACACAACTAAATAGTATAGAGCCTAAAAATTCAGATAAGAATGGGTCAGTAGTACCAGGCGCTACAGATGTGGACGTAACTAACGCTAATTTAGGCTTTCATTTAGGGCTGTGTCACAGCTTTCTGCACAGAACCTGTTTAAGAACAAGAGTGTCCAAAAACAGTGATCAAACAACCACCAATAAGTAAGTTAAATGTAAATTTTAATAGTATTAATTTCTCAAGCACCATCATATTTGATATATCATTTCTGTAATTTCAGGTGATTTTCAGAATAAGCGGTGTTGTTTCTGTGCTTGAGAAATGACACAATTTATGGTAATTGCATGACTTTTAGTCTGTATTATTGACCAGTTTTTCTCTCTGCGGAGTTTTTCAGTTGTCACTAAGCTAGTGGGTGGAGACTAGCTGCGCTAATATTTCCCATATACAGTACACAGAAACATAAGGGATTGCGGCTCTCCTGGCTATATATAGCACACAGTGAAGGGTTTGTCCAGTACTTGGACAACCCCCTCTGAATCTGAGTATTTGCCCCCTTTAAATTAAAAACAATTACATTCACCTCCTATGCCAGCGCCGATCCAGCGGTCTTGGCACTTACACCCACCGAGACAGCACATGCTTTTCTCTCCCTCTCCTCATGATGTCAATTCATCTGAAGGCAGGGAAAGTGAAGCCGGTGATGAATGGGCACGTGACAAAACAACCTCATATGAGTCCCTGGAGATTGAGTGATGACACCATTGGAATGGTGCCGGCACCGGAGGTGGGCATGTGTTTTTATTTTAAGAGGATTAAACCCTCAGAAGGGATTGTCCAAATGGTGGATAACTCCTTTACGAAGCTGCACATGCGTGTATGATATTATACACAGTACTGAGCAGTATAGCTGTGACTCTAGCAATAGGTAAGATAAACAGTTGTTAGAAAGCTGTAGCATGGTCTGTGTGTCTCACACTCATCCACCTCTTCCCGTCTCCCTCCATAAACTTCAGTATGCAGCTATAATCTGATTTTAGCTCTATTTCTTAATAAAAATGACTAAGGAAGGAGAAGTAGTGGCTTATAAGTGGGGAAAAAAACATGCTCTAAGAAGATATATGATAAAGTTTCTTATATTTTCTTATACTTTTGATTCCTAGATTGTAAGCTTGCGAGCAGGGCCCTCACTCCTTTTGGTATGTGTTGAATTGGGTTATTTTGTAATGTCTGCTATTGTAACGTGCTGAGGAATATGTTGGCGCTATATACATGAAAATTATCATTAGAATTTAATGTAAAGTTAGTTTAGAAGACAGTGATCATTTACATCAGAAACTGTGACCCAAACAAGTATGTTCCATGCGTTACACAGCTGGAATTTATGGCAGGTCTGATGTTTCAGTAACCCTTTGTATCTAGGGATAATGCACAAAGACACAAACCAGGTGGAAGAAGCACAAAAAACAGATTCCTGAGTCATGGAAAAATATGGTCTGATGACATTTCCTTCTCCCTTTTTCTTACATCCAGATATGTTCTTGTTTAGAAAGATCCAGTGGATGCCTTGAACGAAAAAGATATTTGTTGGTATATGTATATTTTCTTTTGTAACATTTGCCCAATCTCTATTAGATGTTATATAAGCAATCTAGACCCTATGTAAACACTCTAAAATGTTGTATATACATAATACTAGGCTTCTGCATTTGCTTGGTGAATGGTGCCTGCCATTGTAAACCTTCTGTCTCCGGCTATCCACCTCCACTGTATCGCAGACACGTCGAGAGCCTATTTCACCGGAGCAGCTTGAAGAGGTTTTCATGCTAATTTCATTCAAGCGCAATGACTACTGTAATTCAATAAAACACTATTTCACCGGCTCCAAGGCTGTGTTCAGCATCTGGTTAAGAGTACAGCCACCTGTAAGAATAGACTCCGAGGGGCGAGAGGGTGACCTCTCCGTGTACTAAATA